>NW_022987547.1:11613844-11881165 GCF_902827165.1 Trematomus bernacchii
TTTCTTAAAGGTCCCATGACATGCTTTTCCGGTTATTACCTGTCCCCTTGTGTGTTATGAAGGTTTTTCTGCATGTAAACGGTCTGCAGAGTCACAAACCCTCAAAGTACACCCTGTAGCGAGTAAAACTCTAACACAGAAAAGACCTGTCTATGCTGCCCCAGAACGCCTCGTTGGAGATTTCTCATTTTCCATTGTTTTCTTCCTGGGTTCTGTGACGTGTGAACACCCAAATCAACAACAAATGACCGGATTGGCCCAAATGGACCAATCCGCGGAGCACCTCACACACCAGGATCCCTTGGCTAACTAACAGGGAGTCCCCATTGACTTGCATAGAGCTCCCTGAACGCTGGTAATAGACGAGTTGGGATCGCGGAGAAATGCTCTCCGCAGACCCATTCTCACAGCGTTATAAACCTTTTTCTTACTCAATATCAAGCCACAATTATTGTTTTTACTTCGGCTGTGAGTGTTTGTGTGTGCTCAGGATGAGTTTCGCTTGTTCTCGCTGTATCGCCGACCCGGAAACCTGTCCGCTCCTCGCAGCAGCTCGCAGCAGCGGCGAGCAGCAACGAGCCTCGCAACGTCCCGACCAATCAGAGCACACTGGGCTCACAGGGGGAGGGGGGGGCAGGAGCTCCAACAAGCCGTTTAGGACAGAGTGAATACACATACTGTACAGAGATGCTGTATGAGAAACCAATGTGAGTTTGGAAAATTGCACAATTTAAATCTATTCTAGTAGACATCAACAATGGAAACATGATCAGTAGAAATGGCCATGACATGGGACCTTTAAATGGGTAATTAGATAGATGGAGATACAAGGAACAACTGAGGTAATTCTTTATAAATTATTTGATTTAAAGGACCAAGGACATTCAGACCACTGATGACAGCTCTCAGTCACCAGTAACAGTCTCAGTGCTCTCAGCAAGCAGCCACACCCAACCTCACACAGCACCAGTAAATCTGCTAAAATCGGCTAACTTAGATAAACTAATTGGCCTAGGATAAGTCAATTAAGAGAACACAAAACTCTTATTATGATGCCATAGATAATCATAAACAGCTTAAAACAAAAAAATAGCCTGTTGCATGTGTATCACCTGCCATGGCAAAGCAGGAAACTGCTGAGCGAACATGAAAAACAACACTTGGTTTAAGCGATATAATTTGTCTAATAATTTGCGACCAAACGTCATCACGGCTGCGAAACGCCCATTTGTGTAGTCACTAATAAAGTGAGGGTGCCATTTGTTTGTACTGAAAAGGGAAAGGATTCTTTTTATTTGTTTTTGATGGCATTAACCTGCTTTTCATATTACTTTGATTTTTTTGGACATTTAGTTTGTTTTTATGTGATGTTGGGATTTGGCTAGGATGGTGGGTCATTTTTCATGCAAAAAAGCTGATTTCCCTTTATATCCTCTTTTATTAAGCATTTTACAGCAATGGGTAGATAAAACAAGCAATTTGAACAGAATCATTCTGGTACCTGGGAAACTACAACAGGAGTTTTTTAAGTAATTTGACACTTTCACAACAGCAACACAAGAATTTAGATTATGGCAGTAGACAAAATTCATTGTTTAGTCAGAGTTGCAAAACAGTGAAAGACTACAAAAATATAGTAGGTTATTAAATTAAAACCAGAAGACCATACGTAACAAAAAGATTCCTTTAATAATAATAATAATAACATACACACAACTTCAGTCTTAACATTAGTGGAGTTGCAACGCTCAGTAAATCTACAGAGAAATATTCTGATAATCGATTAATTGCTTAGGTAATTTACAAAAATGGCAAAAATGCTTTTTTCCAGCCTTTCAAATATGTATATGTTGTCCTTTATTCTGTTATATCAAATTAAACTGAATACTTTTGGGTTATTGACTGACAAAACATGACATCTTCAGAAACTGGAATGGACATTTTTCACAATTTTCTTACAATTTATAGTCCAGAAGTGGCAGATGAATCGATTATTACAATAATTTGAATTTTGAGTTGCAACCCTTAACACAAGACAGCATTCTTGCCTTCCCCCCAAACACTAGTTAGATTTTAATCCCAATAATTCAGAGGCATGAAGAGGAGCAGCGGACGGCAGCTCCATGCGTTTCCTTTTGTCCTTAGCACGATTGATAATCATCTTGAATAAGTGACAGTACAACTCCATGGAAATAGGCGTGTCATCATTGCCGGGCACGGGGTACGTCAACAGGCTGGGATTGCAGTTTGAGTCCACCACTCCAATTGTAGGAATGTTCATCTTTGCTGCATCTTTGATTGCCACGTGCTGCTGAAACACATTGTTGAGAGTGGAGAGGAAGACGATGAGGTCTGGCAGGCGGACCCCAGGGCCGTACTGGATCGGGGCGTTGGTGAGGAGGCCGCCCTGCCAGTAACGGGTGTGAGCGTACTCCCCACATCCCTTAGCAGTGCTCTCCACCAGCTGGCTGAACTGACGCTGGCGGCTGACAAACAGTATGACGCCCCCCCGATACGCTACATGTGCGGTGAAGTTCAGGGCCAGCTGAAGGTGCTCCATGGTCTGGTCCAGATCAATAATATCTTGTTCCAATCGGCAGCCATACAGGTATGGTTCCATGAGCCTGTGAACACAAATAATTACAGTTAGGCTATGTATGATATTGCATACTATTCATTGCCACAGTTTCTGAGTATGATATGTGGGCTTAAAGGTGGGGTAGGTAAGTTTGTAAGTTTGAGAAACCGGCTCGAGTGCGCTAGAATTTGAAAATACACAACGGGAAAAAATCTGCCACTTCCTTACAGAGCCCCTCCTCCAACACACACAAACGCGCAAATGACCAATGAGGGCACGAGATAAGTTTGTGCACAGATGGAAGGCTGACAGGCAGGTAGGCCATCCAGTTATTTTAGCTGGGCCGGCTAAAATGATTGGTCGTGCTTTCTACAGTACTACGGCTTCCACAGATGAAATATTTTTATGGATTTTTTGTCAAAGCACTTAAGATATTCATTGCTATCGAGATGTTAAGAGCATTCCATGGAATAACAAAAAGTGTATCTCGAGCCGGTTTCTCAAACTTACCTACCCCACCTTTAATGGACGAGATATTTCTTTCTGAAAGGCTATTACCGTACTGGTTACTTTGCAGCCCGGACATTTCCCCCAAAACACATTTAGACACGAACTCAACACAGAAGTACCTTTCAAATCCGATCATTTTTAAGACCTTCTAAAATCATATTTAAGACTTTTCTTATAATAATATTTAAGACTTTTTAAGGCCTTCAATTCTGATTATCAAATGTAAGACTTTTTAAGACCCCGCGGGAACCCTGTGTATGTATGTATACACATATATAGGGCACACACAGGGCAGTCCAGAATTTGTACAGTTACCATGCTCTAGATTTACTCCACTGGGTTGAAACTGGTAATTGATTTAATTTGAATCAATATTTTCGAAAATCAAAACAGAAACAAGGTCAATCCAAAGTACAACACTGGTCAATTTCCTTTAGTTGATCAGAAGCTATTTGTTAATTTATTTGATTGGTTGTACAACTGAAAAAGAACAATCAGCAACTAACTAACAAACTGATTAGTAGCTGCATTTTAAAACATTGGCATTGTTGAAGGGAACCTGTGAACAAAGAATTGCATGGCCAATGATAGTTTCACTGGAATCGTAGAGCATAAGAGACCTTTAAAATTAATTTAAGGACGACACATTCAGTGCCGAGTGTAGAAAATGTGATATTTCAGTTGTTTCTGACATTTAAGAGCCCAAAACGAAACATAAATGTATTTGAAGACAGCCAGCAGATTACTTGATAAGGAAAAGAAAGTTGCAGGCCAATCTTTTACACTCAAATTATTGAATAAATAGAGTTGCTTTACCATTATGTATCTCTCTGCGGTATACGGTTATGGTACATGGATGACCCTAACCAAACAATTCCCACCCCAATGTCACTGCAGATCCAACGCAACAAAATACATAAAGGGCTGATGAGCTTTACTAATACCAACCTGTGTCTGCAGCCCTTCTTATGTCCAAGATGCACACTGGCCTCGAACAGGGATTTGACCGAGAAGAGCTCCGACACACGAAAGAAGTCAGGCTTCTCGAGTGGCAGGGTCATTATCCTTTCTGTATGTAGGAGAAATGACATTGCTTAAAGTCTAACATAAAACAAACTTGCACACACCTGACCTGATGGTTAAGCATTTGTTAGATTACCTGAAGCATCCTTAACTTGTAGTTGAGGTGATTTGACAGCTGCCTCGGTGCCGTAGAAATGTCCAGAAGCGGGGTATCCCATTGTAACAGCTCTGGACTGTCGTAGCGCCCAAAGCCCTTGAAATAAAACACAAATATCAGTCAAAGAAACCGATATAAGTTAACTTGTGACAAGCGAGTAGTGCTAGCTACGGAGCTTGCTAACGTAACGGACGTTAGCTGTGATGCTAATGTGCCCGTTAGCATTACAAACAGAACAATGCTACAGCATGTTTATTGTTTGTGATACTCCCACATGATTCAGTTTATAACATTACTTTGTCGGATAGTAAACCATGCTTCCATACCTTTCGTAAGTGCCCGGGCAGCCATGCTTGCTTGAGTACCACGGAAGGTCAGCAAACTGCGACTGCGTGTTTGTAGTTCAGGGACTGCCGTAAAGTCCGTCTGTCGTGAACGCTCTATGCATTAAACTACATCACCCATGACGGCAAATCATTGTCTTTACGTTTAAACTTTATTGAAAAAGAAATACAACACAACTGACAACGGCATCGTGTTATTTGGCTTTAAAAGATATACACAATATAAACCAACGTTACTTTTAAGAAATAACTCATAGAACACATGTCTGGCAATAAAGATGACATATTTCAAAACAAACAATAACAGCTGTAGTATGTTTCATGCCATCTATTTGGTGCAGGAAAATAATAATAAGGTAATATCAATTGGCTAAATAAACAACAAATTAACTTCCAAATCTCATTACATATTTTGGAAAAACCTTATTAATATTTAATTAGGAAGATGACAAAGATGTTTCTTTTGAAATCCAACTTAAAACAATGCCACCTGCCTTCAACATCAAGTCTAACACCAAATCTTCTAACGCCTAATGAAGTGTAAACAATTATTCAGCAACCCACATATTGCGATACCATGCATGCCTCAAATGCAAAGGTATGTTTTATTTTGTTACGCTGTGGTGGCTGGATGCTTCACTGTTCCTGAAAAAGATGAAAATCGTCCAAAATGAATGGGTTTTTATTTGAATGTGATTAGTCACTGTGGAAAAAAACATATAGGTCTAACCACACACACACATACCTGTCGACAGGAATGAACTGAAGCTTTCTCTTGACACATTCCACTGCCTTTCTGTACACAGGAGCACGGCTGTAAGAAGGAACCCCCTGCAACATATTGCAATGATTCTCACTCTGGATATTGATTACTTTGAACTCACATCTAATGAAAATAATAACACAAAAACACCCAAATATTGCTGTTGCCGTAGCTGAAGGGTCTGAGATTTTGTGTTGCAAAATATCTGGTTTCAGGTCAAAAGATACAGCGTGTAGAAAGTAGAAACCTAAGCTACAGCTAACACTGGGGTTTCTATGTAATTGTACCTTTTTGCATATGCGTGTAAGGAACCTCGTGTCGAACATCCTGACTCTATCCTCCGTGGTTAGAGCTATGCAAGGTCTGAAGGTGATGCCAGGGTCAATAGCACTGGACAAAGACCTGGGCAAAGAGCAGGACACACATCAGACAAATTCCCAGTAATGACTTAATGCTCTATTAATCCATCACAAACTCCATCTTCAAGCAAGTTAACAGTGTGCAAGTTCAAATTGTAAGGGTTCAATGAACCACGATGAGCGTTACAGTGATGCAATTAGAGTTATTATACATTATTAATGAGGACCCAATGTAGCTCGGATTCCAATCTTTATTACACAGATGCACTTAAAAGACACAGCAACAATTTGTTTTCTGAAAGAGTAAAAGAAAAAAAGAAACAGATCTTACAAAATATTTACAAAACCTGGCAATGCACAGCATGTTCAGTAACTTCTTTTGTTTGATAAACAAAAATAAATAACCTTTTTCACATAGGAAATTCAAGAAAACGTCAACATGACAAAGAAATGAACACACTAAATATCAATATAATCAACCAGAGAGAAATAACCATGTGGCTTCTGGAAAAACGCTTGAGTCATCGTGGCTTTTATACGAGCAATACGTTTTAATCTGAGTTTAAACCATAAAAGGGCACTATGAAAAACAAATGTTGAGAAGATGTGGTTTAATGTTTCTACAGTAGTTAAGAGAGGAAACATGATTGTTCCACTCCAAATGTTATTATAGATTTTGTCTACAAAAGGTGCCTGTCAAGGGGTCAAGGGTATAATCTGTTTTTAAAGTGTACCCTGGCTATTTCCCTTATGGGCAAAAGTTAGAAAGGCTATTCTCAATCTATGGGTGAGAGGTCATTGGGTCTGCATTCTGCAAGTGGCCTCCTAGTTTCCATTAGTGATTTATTAGCCATTTATTTATCAACTGATTCATCTTTACCTATCAGAACTTCTCAGAGACCCATGTGATGTTCAAAACCTAAAGTAATGCAATTTACTCTCTGACAAAGAAAAATGTGTTTTGCTCTTTTATGCTTCATTTTTTTACCAATCAATTAATGAAACCAAACTGTGTCGTTTTTTGATTTACCGTACTCGTACCGTACAAAACGTGAATTAATTGAACACTTATTTAGTTTTTTCTTATGGCTTTTATTGAGATACCCCTGATGAAGGCAATGATGGAAAACATATTACAATGACAACAATACTTTTTAACTTTTGCACATGAAATGACTTAAAGTAAGCCCATAAGTTATATTGGGTAAGATTTTGTGATGACAGCATGTATTTTCTGATTACCATTGCTATGAGTTTTCTCTGTGGTAAATTAAAAAAGATACATCCACATTTGAAGCATTTGGTCTTAACCCTATATATTTTTTTTATTTTTTTTTGGTCACTTCTTTTTACGTAAAACTTGAAAGATATTTAGCATGATGCTGTTTTTTTCTCCAAAAAAGCCTTTTGATAATCGTACTACTTATTCAGTCTGCCTTCAGTTTGAATATTTAACTGTATTGCTTTCCAAAGGTTTGCTGATATGAAATAACAAAAAAAGTTGCCATGGTGGCAAAGCCATATAAATGTACAAACACATAAAAAAAAAAGCCTGTTTCATCTTATCATATTAACAAACATTCCCTACCGTCCCATACATGAATGAGCTTGACCATAACCTATACTATATTTATAAGCAGGTCACAATTGAGAAACTCATTTTAAATAGAATTCATGATGCTATGGGACATAGAGGCCAAACGAAATACTTACGAATCGGAATAGCCCTGCTTCTGCCCTGGATTTCTGGTGTTGCCTGATTCACAATCTGTCTCGTCTATAAAGTCTTCCTCTTTCCTCTCTAGATGTTCTTCCTTATCGTCTATCTCCATACTCTCACTTTCTCTCTTCATCTCACGTAGCAAGTCCACTTTTTCATTTCCCTCGCTTCTTTCCCTGCTTCGAACCTGGACATGGTTGGTCCTATTAGACTCCAGTTCAACAAACACACTCTTGTCTTTAGATATGTGCACCATACTCTCTGTCTCTCCTTCTATAGGGAACTGAGACCTCTGTGTAAAGGACACTCTTGGATGCTGCCTGGCAGTTGACAAAAGACTCAAACCAGGAGATCTGAACGTGGCATTTACATGTGTCTCTGTGGAGCAGGGCAAAGGAGCTCTGCTGGTCCTTGCAGAGGACCAAACAGTGCCTGGAGTTTGTGATTTGGGCCCCTCGCTTTGATAAGCGGGAGATGCTGATGAAGTCTCGCTGATTTTAGAAGATGTGATATGGAATGGAGTTCGACTAGGCATCCTAGAGTCAGTAATTGGAAGTCCGAAGCTCTGGCGCCACTTGTTTGCCTCAGAGCGAGAATGAGCAATGTTAGGACTCAACACAGGCCTAACCTTCGCAATCTGTGGGGTGACATTGTGGAAGATACCTTTTCCAAAGGTAGGCCTCATTTGCTCAGTTCTAGCCGCCCCCGCCCCGTCTGCTGGCTCCAAAGCAGTCGGGCCGCAGGAGAGACGCGATTGTGCGCCAACAGCAGATATGTCTGGCATCAAACCCTGTGGTGTGGGAAGAGGCTGACTCCAGAAAGGAGATTGTCCTGGACTTGGAATTTCAGCCTGCTGATTTTCCTGTTTAATGTCTCTCTCTTGAAGTGGGGCACAAACCGCCGTAGTACCGTTTCTTGATACATCTTCATCTTTACTTTTCTCCGTGGTTGATACTTTCGCCTTTTCAGCCAGAAACCTTCTGATCTCTAGCTCGATGCTATCGTCGCTGTCCACTGAACTGCTGTCCTCCTTTGTCTCAACAGCAGTCTGTGTATTGTACGGCAACAGAGTGGCTTGAACACCAGCTGTCAATTCACCTTCATGCATATCTTTACTTTTATTGGTTTGTTTGTGGTGTGAAATTCTGTTTTTACTTAATCCAGACTTATCTTTCACCTCAACTTTTCTCTTTTCTACTTTTTTCAGAACTTTTATGGAAATAGGATCAATTTTTAACTTTTTGGTCTCTAAAGTATTTCCCAGCAATGGTTCTCCATCCGTTAGGCTCAGCCTTGATTTCCGCTTAAGATCTCGCTTTTTCTTTGTCTTCTTCTTTGTCTTGAGCAGGTCTTTTATAGCCGTGTCTAGGTCTTCATCACTGTCAAGCGAGCTGCTTTTGTCTCCACTCTGCTCCGTCTCGATTAGTCCAGACATTTGGTGTGTTTGACAACTCTGGGAAACTAATAATGGGCTGGATTCTATTCCACGCTCAGGTGAAGCTTTAGTGGCTGTTTCTTCAACATTGTCATCTGTCCTTGGAGGGTTGGAAATGCTCAGGTTTGCCTCTTTTGCTTTTCTTCTCTGCGTCAAAGACAATTTTAGGGGTTTCTTTTGAGTTGCAACTGGTTCTTCTTTCGCTGTCTCTGGCTCATTTATACTTTGAGGCTCTTGAGTCTTAGCAGTGGGCGGTTGTTTGAGCATTTGGGCCTTCTGCTCAAGAAAATTCTTGATTTCTTGCTCTATCCCATCTTCACTATCAATGGAGCTGCCATCACTTTCTTCATCCGGGCAGTTGCCAGGAGGGGATGATTGCACAGAAGATTCGGTGGGGGTGCAACTGCTATGGCCAACACTATGATGAAAGACTTCAGGCATGACAGTTTTTGAAATGTCCAGTATTGCCTCAGCACACATGAGCTCTGCAGTAGTATTAATTTTCGAAGGGGACGTAGTAAGTTGCTCCTTAAAACCTTCAACTTGAAACAAAAGCAATTCATTTCCTTTACCCTTCGAGCTCCCGGAGAGTGTATTCTTGGGTATGAAAATGGATGAAGAAGGAGTTTGAACAGATTTGACTTCTTTCTCTGCAACGGTCTTCTTCTTTCTCAGTCTTTTTTTCTTCATTGTTTCAGTGCTCGTACTTCCAACAGCATGCAGTAAAGACTTAGTAAAGTGTTTTGGCTTGTGCAAGAATGGATTAAGGACACTCTTATCTTTGAGTTGCTCAAGCTGGTAGGAGCGAATAGCTTCTTCAATCCCATCATCGCTAGTTGAGTCAGACTCTTCTTTTAATGCATGTGGAATGAAGGGTTCTGGTTTGACCTGTTGCTCCTTTTTCTCCAACTGGTATCTTTGAATGGCTTCCTCGATGCCATCGTCACTACTGGAATCATTTGAGTCTTCCTCCACTTTAACTTTGACCGGGCATTTTGCTTTGTTGAAGAGGTTGATTGTTTTCGAGGGGATCTTCATTGGCTCTGGGGACATGACTAAACTTTTGGTTGTTGAACTTTTATTGAAATCAAATGTATTAGCTGTGTTTTCATTTAGGGAGATTTTGTCTTTGATATACTTTTTTATAGGTATAACAGCTGGTGATGTGGGAGTCTCAGCTTTGACACTTTCTGGGAACTGGCTGCTGGCAATCAAAAATGTTTTGTTGTCAGAGTTCTGTTTGGAAACCTCAGGAAAAGGAGGGCTTTTCCTGGGAATGTTGGATGATTCGAGAAAGGTGAAGCATGGTTCCGCCTTGCGTTTGTGATCATCCTTTTCCTTCAAATATTCCAGTATTGCCTCCTCAATTCCTCTGTCCACAGAACTATCGCTGTCAGAGTCACTGCTCTCGTGGTTGATTGGGGAGGAAACATCTGCCTGTTGGTTCTCAGTGGGACTTTTAGTTTTGGACTTAGCCCCCACATAAGAACCCATCGCAACCTTGCACACTTGGGGATGAACTTCCTGTCCTGGTGGTACGTTTCCCTCGATCTCGTCGCCCATCTCGAGTGAGGACTGGGTGCTCCTAAGGCTCTCTATGATCATCTGGACCTTATCTGAGATAGGTGTGCCTCTGGTGGACAACTCTGGGTCAGAGTCATTGAAGCAGACTGGAAGGCTATAGCCTCCAGGTGGGCCACATGTTCTCCATTCTGTTTGCCTCGCTGCGACAGGAGGGACATTCATCAAGTACATTCTAGTGGAGGGGGGGTGAGGTCCTCGACCATTGGAGTGCAGCTGCCTCCAATCAATCACATCGTTCAATCTGAGGAGAGAACAGAAATAGAGAAACAATGACAGGCCCGTCAGACTACATTCAGTTCTTTTTGCTGACTTCAGAAAGTTAAAATAAAGTATATCCAAAAATTTCTTAAAGACAACATAAGATGAAATGTATTAAACAATTGTCGTCATTCTGGCATAAGTATGAAGGAAAATTAGAATGAATTAAAATAAATCCAATAATAACTTTCAGTAGATAGATTTTTGATACCCAATGTCCATTATTTAAAAGGTCTGCAAACAAAGGCAACATTGGGCTTCCCTTATGGCTTTAAGCATGTATAGTAAAGAGAAATAAATACATTTGTATGTATTGCTTGGCAGGTATAATGGGAAACACTGTGGATCACTCATGCTTACAATTTTGTATAAACCTTACACAATACATCTTCCAAATTCTCACTGTTAAGATATTGTAGGAGTAGGAACTGAAGTTAAGGGTTGTTGTAGCTTGGGGTACGTTTCACTTCGGTTAAATGGATTCCTTGCGTCCCTCACTTGTATGGGCTCAGAACAGTCTCATAATACACACATGCACACAGAAGGATTCACACTTGTATTTCATGATCCGCAAAAGGATCCACACTTGTGTTTTGCAATGCACACACAAATGTGTTCCGTTTCATATACATGTAAATAAAATCCAAACACAGAAAAAAGTTTTACATATGTATTTTTGATCCACACATATTTGTTTACCGTTTAAAACCGCTGCACCTACAAACACAAACCGCTTTCTGTGCATGGATCGCTGTGCATTCGTGTGTGGGTTTTTTGAGACTCCCCTGACGGTCACCCGATTCGTACTTGTCATTTCTTTCACCTATAGCCAATCAGATGTCTCCTCCAGTCTAAGCCAATCACATGAGCGCGCCCCCACGAGGGTAGGATTTCTTGCGTTCATGACACTTCATATACGCATTTTGCGCTGTCCGAGCAGGGTTTCCGCGGACAGAATTTATTTTACCGGACAAATTTGAAACTTACCGGTCATGTTTCAATAATAATAATAAGAAGAAGAATTGTGTAGCAGAGATTCCGTTAGCAGGTAATTACCGGACTATGACCGGATATGGCTAATAACACGGGAGTAAGGATCATCTCTTTTCCTCTCTCCCTCCCTCTCTCCTGACAGCCCGTCAGTTTCTCATGCAGCTCGCTAAAACTTCACTCACGTATCCATATCGATCAGATCCAGCTCTCCTGATCGGCCTTTATAGAGAGCACCGATCAAACTATTAAGAGTGAATATTAGAGATGGGCGAGTCCTGATTCATCCGGATCATTAACCCGGATCCTAGAAATGAGCTGGTCGTGACGAGTCTCCCCTCTCCATTAACCCGAGTCCTTTGAGTCCCACACTTGGTGTGACGTACAAATTAAAACTATAAATTGCGTCACTCGCTACTCTCTTTATAACATGTAAAATCACATTACAACGTACCCCAGTCCATCTGCCTACCCTTTGGCAAGTAGGATAGCTGCCAGAAGTGATCGTTTGGCTCAGGGGAGGGGACGCGGATCAGTGAAACTTCCTGCAGACTCAGAGGAGCCGACGGCTCCTAACCGTAATAGCATAGCAGATCCAGAGATCCATACTCGTCATGTGCACGAGCATAGCCCCTCCTCCAGCACCCGGCGGCTATATTATGCACGAGTCAACAGCAGACTCGCAGATTCGCAGATTCGCAAATCCTGACTCACTGTGCAAAACATAGCAGACTCGTGCGGACTCGTAACCGTATAGCAGCAGATCCAGAGATCCAGCAGACTCGTCATCATGCACGATTCAACAGCAGACTCAGATTCGCTAAATCGCAAAATGACCTTTTTTTTGTGATCAATATGTTTTATTAAAGCAAAAGACACCACTTTACACACATTTAACACATACAAACTCCAGTATTGCAATGATTACGCAGTCCATGAGAAAATATGGGGGGCATATGATTAGATATAATTATATGTTTAATAATAATAATTGTATAATTAAGACATTTTATATATTCTAACTGTTTTGCAATTTTCTATCATTTGTCATTATTTGTTTCTTTTTGTGTGCTATGTTCAAAATAAACGTTTTGCCAAGTAAGATCCTTATTGGAAATGCAGCTGCAGGCAGGCTCCATGGACCCGTCAGCTCCGGACAGCGCAAAATGCGTACATGAAGCGCTACGTCATGAACGCAAGAAATCTACCCTCGTGGGGGCGCGCTCATGTGATTGGCTTAGAATTGAGGAGACATCTGATTGGCTATAGATATAAAAAATTACAAGTACGAATCGGGTGACCGTCAGGGGAGTCTCAAAAAACCCACACACGAATGCACAGCGATCCATGCACAGAAAGCGGGTTGTGTTTGTAGGTGCAGCGGTTTTAAACGGAAAACAAATATGTGAGGATCAAAAATACATATGTAAAACTTTTTTCTGTATTTGGATTTTATTTACATGTATATGAAACGGAACACATTTGTGTGTGCATTGACAAACACAAGTGTGGATCCGGAAATACAAGTGTGAATCCTTTTGCGGATCATGAAATACAAGTGTGAATCCTTCTGTGTGCATGTGTGTAATATGAGACTGTTCTGAGCCCATACACTTGCGTTGTTTCCCTGCGTTTAGTCCCTCCCACCAGGGAAGCATGGAGAGACGCAAGGAAACCACGAGAAGCAGGGAAATGAGTTTTAAGAGCAATGGGACGTCCTTTCCTCCGGAGCGTCACCTGAAGCGACGTCCGTTTGTGATGACTCCACACAGCTGATCGTCTGACAGCAGCCAGATCAGTGCATGCACTGGAGGATGGTCTGGTAGTTCCTCGATTATTGCTCCTCCGTTATCGCTCCTCCGGCACAAATAAGGCCACTGGGACTCTACTCAAGATGGCGCAGACAAATCAACTTCCGGTGATACCGAGACCGAGGAGCAAGAAATGAAAAATAAGAGAAGTGAAACGCACCCAGGGTCATGCATTTATTACGAAGCACCAACAATGTCAGAGAGAGTAACGGCTGTACTTTAATACAAAGATGCCGTCTAATTAATGTATCAATTACTTTAAATTAAAAATCATTATATGATCATGTTTATCCAATAGGTCTTTGTCTCTTGAACAACCTTTGTCTAATTCAGTTTTAACACCACATTGGATTGGATATTGTTTAAACCCTTGTTGATGAACAGCTTTGACTATGCACACATCAAACTGTGTAATGAAGTACAGAATAAATACGGGTGCACAATATTGGACCTTTGTTGGGAAATTAGTTCCCCGCTAAATGTTGTCTGATTGTCAATGCAGAAAACGAATATTATACAGATTATGTTTTTTCCCTGCGTTGCCTCGAATATAATGGAACAAGGTGGCATTTGGCTTTTAAACAAATAAATGTCTCTCTCAAAACCAAGTAACTCGTGATTTTGCACAGAAAGTACCAAAAGTAAAAGTACTCCTTTTGCAGAATGCCCTGTTTCATAATATTATTAACATTACATTATTAAAATACAATTATTCATGCTTTAATGAGACTAACTAATGTTGAGGCTGTTGAAGGAGGAGTAAAACGACTATTTTACTGTACTGTTGGGTGGCCTAATCTGTGATACAACTTTTTTAATTGATAGTTGATCTATCTTTTGCATTTAGGATCCATCTCAACATCAAAAGTGAATAAAGTTGTTTGAGAAAAGTAGTGAGGTTAAAATAACAATATTTAGCCTTCCTCTGAAATGAAAGGAAGTAAAAGTATTAATACTCAAATACTGGAGTAAATGTAACAGTTAAACACATATTGACTGTAACCCTAACTGTTCCTGTTTCATGGTGCAAACGCAGTTCATGCAAACAAATCGAAAATATAACTGGATACCTGCCAGGCTGCGTAGATATTGAATGGTAAGATGGCACCTGGTGAACCATATACTATAATGAGTCATGTCGAGAGATCAACGATGCAAAAGCCAGTATTGTGCATCCATGTAAATACATGCTACTAGACATTATCCCAGTAGGCTATAGGAGTCGCTATGCAACCGCCTTTAGCCTATTATCTACCCTAATTGTGAATCCTCCCGAACTCTGCACCCTGCAGGGGGATATGGGCATCCCCTCTACAGCCTGACACCAAGTGACAAAATGCACAACTCCTATTATTAAAACCTGCTAAACGTGTAGAAAATAGCAAACCACTACAGGAAACCAGGATGGGTAACCAAAGACGCCCCGCTGAAAAAAATACGCCGAGAAGCAGAAAAAACGAGCTAAAAACGTAGCATAACGTAGTCGTATGCCAACTTTGTTTGACATATCTAACAAAGTTTAACTGCACATTCAAACATAAATGGGTAGCATTTTCTGGATTGCATAAGCAACCGTGTTGTTGGGTGTATTTTCCCTTCCGGACCCTTTCCTGTTTGCGACAAAGAAACCCCGGCTGTCACCGTATCCCTCTAGCGGCACGAACTGCACCGATGCCCGGCGTGCAGCGCTAGGAGACTCCGCAGAGCAACCATGTTTCTTCGTACCGGCCACGGTTGTCAAAACGCTCCGTATTCAGTCGATATCACCTCTAAACGCGAAAAAGTTCCATAAACACGTCTTTATAAAACAGTATGGCTACATATTTAGTGAGAAAATTGAGCAGATGGTGGTGTGAAACGTTGCAGCGATAACCGTGGCTAGTCGGTGACTTGAAAGACACAGGCGGGCCTCCCGGCTGCTGCAGCCCCGGCATTTTCTCCGGCAAAGAAAGCCTTTGTATTGAGCCACAGCTTACCCTCCTAGCCTCGGCTATTTCGCACAAAAACACAAGCGTAGAAGTTTAACTCACCTAGATATGACACAAAACAGCTCTACGGTAAGATTGTGTTCAGTGCTGCGTGAATTTTAGGATGTTTGTAGTGTCGTCGTGGAGATATTTCGGGGTCCGTCGCCAGCTCACACAGCGCCTGAAGCTCGATCCGTCGAGTCTCCCTCCGCTGCAACTGCCGGGCGGACCAGCTTCCTTAAACCCAGAGTCCAGCCAAGCATGGCCCCTTTCAAACGGCATCACACCACCGGAAGACATGCACGCTTTCATTTTAAAGTACACTCTGCCATTACAAAAACACACAGGGATGGGATACGTTTGATTACATTTAGTATTTCTGCATTAAAACATGAAAACTGGCTTTTTCGGGAACAATTTAGTGTAGCCTACACTACAGGTGGAAGAAGTAGCCCACTTTACGTAAATAAACAAAGATAAAATAAGTAGAAATTCGCTGTCGACATCAAAAGTACTGCATTCAAAATATTATAGTATCTTATAGTAGGTTAGCATTATCATGCAAATAGTATAGTGTACTTAAATACGTCATACAATCTTACTTTTAAGTATAAAAGTAATTAAAACTTAAAGGCTACCAAAAGTAATTTAGGTCTACTCATTTTGCAAAACGGCCTATTTCAGTATAATATAGGCTATATAGGCCAATATATTATTTGATCATAATCATTGATGCACTAATGTGCACTTTAATGTTCAGAGCTCTGCTAATGGTGAAACATTGTTTTTTTTACTATAGGCCTACTGCCAGTTAGTTAGTGAATTTCACAAAGGTAAAGTTAACCACAACCTATAATAATATATGGCAATTCATTTGCTGATTGCATTTTGTATTGTTTATCTGAATCTTCAAAGTAACTGAAGTTATTAAATAAGTGTAGTAGAGAAAGTAGTTAGATCCAATTAATAGAAGTATAATGTTGCAAGTGTAAATACTTAATAGGTACAAAGTACAACATCTTACCTAATTACGTAAATGTACTTAAATACCACTATACCACTATACACCACTGCATTAGTATTATGCAGAATTGCCCTTTAAAAAAGATATAGCTTTTATATAACATCATTTATCATATGAGCACTAATGATGCTGTGATTTACTATCGTGCTGCTTTACATTTTAAGAATGTTGTGTAATATTTGTATAATACTTCTACTACTGGAGGCGTGTGGCGCAGTGGGTTAGTGCGTTGGAGTTCGGATCAGGGGAGCACGTGGTTCAAACCCCACTGCAGTCAGCATGTCGTTGTGTCCCTGGGCAAGACACTTCACCCCAAATTGCTCCTGTGAGGATTGCTCACAGTATTGAGTATGTAAGTCGCTTTGGATAAAAGCGTCTAACAAGTAACATGTAATGTAATGTACTACTAAAACAGACCAGAGGAAGACTAAATAAAATGCCCACAAAAAGCCTTAAAACATAGTAAAAGGGAAAAAAATAGTGTTTGTTGTAAAATGATCAGATGTTATCTCTTCTCTGTAAACTGTACTGTTCTGTAGGCTGATACTTTAAGTGTGAATCTATACGCCTACTGCCTGAATCTGCTTTAGGGTTTTCACTTTCTTTGGTTCATTTATTATATTTTTTAATTCAGTAGGTGAACCTATATGTTCCAACAAGTCCTCCAACTCATACGACCAAATATGTAGTTTGTTCAAGCGCTTATTACGACCTATAATCACGTTTTAAAGTTTTCGACCTCTAGTGCTCCCGTTGATTGCAAACGTTACAGAGGGTAGTTTATTCACAAATAACCCTCTCTGTAAAATCCTAAATTGTAGGATAGTTGGCCATTAAAATGCTTTTTGATTAGATTTCTAGCGAGAAGTACATATTGTACTTTTAGAATCCACGTCCAGTCGATATGTAGGATCTATAGTTTGATAGATATTACGAAGATGATTTGAGGTAAGCGGCAGCTTCCATGTAAAGTTACGGGGTGAAAACAGTATTTCCGGTCTCAACGTTTTCATAATAAAACCAATGATCAAATGATTTAACAGTGATATCTGCAGTACTCATCCACTAAAAAACATCAGTTTATCCTTGTTAATTATACAACATTAATTGGTTTAAATTGTGTACAATGCTTTTGTGTTTTTCCCATAGGTTTTTCTCTTTCGATTCTGAGAGACACATTTATTTTTTCAGAGGTTTTGCTAAAACATCGAACAACACCCATAATCCTGGATGTTTTAGCCGCAATGCACGTCGGGATATGGTGTTTATGCGATATGACATTTTAAAAATAAAATAATATTTTATTCCGAGTGTTCTTGCTTTTCTCTTTGGAAGTCATCACATAAAGGTGTAATACACGGTTCGGCTGCATTAAATATTACACATCTGCCGTAGTTCTTTATTTATAGAGCACTGATGAGAAGACTTCTGGACAAACAGGAAGAACTGCCGCCGAAACTGAATATGTGACATGGATCATAAATATATCAGCAATTAAACAACATCTTCCATTTCTTTTCACACAATACGTCTCCTTGCAGTAAGTATCAACACTAATTCGGCTGACTTTTATATTTGATCCAATTAGTAGATAGGCTATATTTACACTACAACGGTGCACAGCTGATAGAAAGGGACTTGTAGTTTTTAAAGATATTACTGATTTACTGAACTACCTTTCCAACTCCTCTGTTACAGGTCTATACAGGTTCATGGTACAATGCATAAGCTTCAAATCGAGAGACTGAAACTGTATTTTCCTTTACCGTTCTGTTTTAATTTCACAATAAAGTTAATAGTCATATTATGTTTGATATTATTATGTTTTATTAACTAGACCACTGTTTTTTTAACCCGCACCGCCTAGTGGTTAAAGCACGTTATTGAATTTTGTTGTTGAATACGTTTTATTTTATGAAAACATTTAAATATTAAGAGTAGCCTACACACAAAATAGGGGGAAAGTAGAAGGCATGATAGAAATATAGAATAGAAAATATCAAGAAGATACTGTAGTGATCTCTACAATAAAACAACTAGTGGAGGACGTCCAAAGATATTAATAGGAGGATGTGCAAAACAGACAAACTAATAAGGCTTTATTTAAACATTAAAGAATACTTTAAGTTAAAGGGGACCTATTATGCAAAATGCACTTTTGTACGTCTTTTATACATGAATATGTGTCCCCGGTGTTCCAGGGAACTCACCAAGTGTCAGAAAACACAACCCTCTCTCTTTTCCTCCATACCCAAATCTCTAAAAACGGGGCTGCAACGGATCTGATACAGACTGATCCAGATTTGAACATTTCTCTGACGTCAGGACGGAGGAGCTCCGCCTATATGGCCAACTCTCCACCTATCAGGGGAATGAGAGGTTGCCGTGGCATGGTAACAGCATGGTAACACGACGCTCGTAACTCGGCCCCCTCCTTTGCAGGGGGGCGTGGTCAGCTGCAGCGCCTGCAAAGACAGGGTGGAGGAGAGCAAAATAGAGGGAAATGAGGCATGGCTAAAATGCATGATCTGTTTGGTATTTTGAAAAAGAAAACGTATACATATACCTTATATACAGTAGGTATGGCCCTACAATATATTATTCAAATATAGCATGATAGGTCCACTTTAAGGTCTTCTTTTGAATAAGAAAAAAACGTTGGGGGTATCCACAGATAAATATTAAGTCTGACAAAGTACTTAACGTCTAATATATTGCATAGTTTATTTTGGCACTTGACAATCACCTTCCCTGCATTTGACTCAGGTGTAACTAAAGTCTGATTTAAGGGTTGTTTATATTTCACATCATTAATCAGAATCTGCAAAGTAACTAAAATAAATGTAGTGGAGTAAAAATACCAGGTTAACCTCTGAATTGTAGTGGAGTAGAACAAAGTAGTACATGCTGCTGTAACAAAAACATTTCCCAACTTGGGATCAATAAAGTATATCTTATCATATCTCATTTTAAGATGATCGATGGCTACTGCCATATTTGCAAAATTTGCCTCTGAACCTTGACAAGTGCATGTTTCAGGTTTATCAATTCACAACAGGAGGGGTCACAGACATAAGACCAGCTGTTAAATAAAGCTCTTCTGACCTTAGCTGTCATGTGGGTATATATTAATGCTGGCCATTATGGACACAAGCAATTTTCACCCATTTATTAATTATATGTTTTAAATTTGATAACACCACTGTGTTTCGTATCCCCTAAACCTCCTGGGGTGTAAACAGTTTAATACTGGCAACTTCTAATTGTGGGAAATACGAAAACGTCTTTTAAAACTACAATTCCCAGTAGAGATGTGCCATAGAACATGTTGCGAAACACACAATAGCCAGCATGTGTAGTTCTGGGGGGGAGGGCTGGGCTGGACCCGTCCAAGTCCAGTTTTGGATAGTCTGCCGTGGTTCCATTCCATTTCAAAGAGCTGTTTGACGCTCGGCGTAACCTTGTCGCACTGCCACTCCAACATCCAATCACAGAGCTTGAGGACTAATCACGGGGTATGTAAAGCAAGGCGGATGTTGTAGTCCCAAACGATAGCTGGGGATTCTGGGTAATGTAGTGTCTTCGGAAACTCTGTAGTGTCTAAACTCCGAAAAAACTATTTGTTTCTCCGAATCGAAGGTTACAAACACAAAAGCATTGTACACAATTTAAACCAATCAATATTGTGTCATTAACAAGGATAAACTGATGTTTTTTAGTGGATGAGTAATGCAGATATCACTGTGTAATCATTTGACAGTGAGGAGAATACTTCTGGTTTTATTATGAAAACTTCGAGACCGGAAAAACTGTTTTCGTGAGGGTTGACGCTAACTTTACATGGAAGCTGCCCCATATACACGTTCTCCTGGCGAGACCTCAAATCATCTTCGTAATATCTATCAAACTATAGATCCTACACATTCACTGGACGTAGATTATAAAAGTACAATATACACTTCTCGCTAGAAATCTAATAAAAAAGCATTTTAATGGCCAAACTATTCCACAATTTAGGATTTTCCAGAGAGGGTTATTTGTGAATAAACGACCCTCCGGAGCGTTTGCAATCAACGGGAGCATGTTGTTTCTTACACGACCACTAGAGGTGCTACACTTTAAAACGTGACTCTGGGTCGTATTAAGCTGCTGAACAATCGACCTATAGAGAGGCGAAGTCCCACCCATCTACTTCCGACCCATGGGACCTTATTTCGGAAAAAATATGTATTGAAGTCGCGTTCACACCGGAGTACTTTTCCCACAATAGTTCATCAGAACTACGATATATTTGCGTTCACACCAAAAAGCCCCAGGAACTAAAGTAGTTCAAATTAGTTCATCTGACCCGCTTTTCAGTCCCTGCTAGAGAGCAGGGACTGTTGTGGGAGAAAATAGTTCATACGTCTGATTGGCTGTGCGGAATGTAAACCACGCCCGTTTGACTCTGAATTTTTTTTTTAAGCGGCCATTGTATTTGCTCGCTTCGGCCAGCGCACCCGAAGAGATTACTTTTGTGAAAGCAGTTATTATAGCAACACTAAATAAATCATCGGAGCGGTGGAGTGATGAAGATGTGTCGGCGCTTCTGGCGATTTACTCGGAGGACGCGAAGCGCCGCATTCAGAAGCTTCTACTGAATGCAGTTTCCGTGGCTCAGCAAAATTAGCAGACCTGGCAAAGTCATGTCGGGATGACTACGAAGGTAAAATAAAATACATGCACTGCACTGTTTTAATCTGCACAATACTGGTCTTAGATGTACTTTTATTTGCTCAGTAGATCGAGCTAGCCATGCTAGAACTTGCTATCATAGGTCCAAGCTGGCTAACAACATCTAGCTAGCTAGCTATTCTCAGCCGTGCCCGCTATGAACACGTTTTGATTTAGAAACTGGATTAGAAACTAGTTTTCCCCTCCGGGATAATACGATAATATAACGTTAGCAATTAGCATGCTAGCTGGACATAATGCTACCTACCTACAATACATTGTAGTTGCTATAATTTCAAGTAATTTGCAACATTTATTCTACATGTTAATAGTAAAAGCTTAAACAGTTGATTACCTGCATGCCACAAAGACTGATGTTCTAATATTTTTGCACATTTAAGTAGAAATGTAATTGAAATTCTATTTATATTTCCTTTTTTTTATTGATTGTTATAATTGTACTCAGCCATGTTATGTTAGATGTCAATCCACTTACACTGTAACTACTCTGGCCTTGAAAGAAGGTTACACATCTAACTGATGTCCACTAATCCCTATAAAACAAAGTTCAAGCATACATTAAGCACAAAACAATAAATAAGGGCACTTTGATATTTATTTTTTATTTGATATTATTTAATCCTATCTTATCTTCTACTTTACACCTGCATTTTGTACACTGTCCCTGCCTGCACCATGTCCAATGTTGTCTCTGTTGACAACCTACTAGGCGATTAAACTGATCTTGTATCTTGCTTATTTCTCCTTAGGAAAGCGGGCACGGGATGACAGCTTCCTTGACACCATCATGGCGATGGACTGCCGTGCCATGGTCAGCAAGGAGAATGAGGACCTGCGTGCCAAGGAGATGCACGACGAACGGCTGCTGCATTCACACAAGGCCCAGGAATCGGACGACCAGCTGCTCATGGTGATGCAGCGCCATGCTGACTCGGCGGCGCGCCAGGTGGAGGTGTCGGCCGGCCAGGTGGAGCAACAAAATACCTTTCAGGCTGGGCTTCTGGCAGTGCAAAGCGAGCTGATTAAATCCAACCGGCCTTCAATAAAAAAATAAAGAAAAACTTGTCGTCGTTGATAAACTGTACAATGACTTGTTGGGAGGCGTGTGGTCTGGTGCGTTGGTGTTCGGATCAGGGGAGCACAGGTTCAAACCCCACTGCAGTCAGCATGTCGTTGTGTCCCTGGGCAAGACACTTCACCCCAAATTGCCTATACCTGGGACAGTTAATTTTGTATTATTGTGATTATATATATGCCACTGTTATTAATACTGACACTTCACTTTGCACTAAGGTGTGTCTGTTGCTGAGCCTACCTATTGTTATTATATATATATATATATATGTTTTGATACTACTGACACTTTATTTGATATTGAAAATGTTAACTTCTATTTACATGCATACGACACACCTGGGACAGCGTGATGCTGTTATTTATAACAATAAAAGAGAACCTACATGGCGATTAAACGGAGCCTGTATCTTACATTTTTCATTACATTTCATGTAACTAAGCTTGCTTATTTCTCCTCTGACACTTTATCTTTACAGTGACCTGTGTAGCATGATACATCACATGTAAGTGATTATTCTGATACCATCATGTTTCATCGGTTATAAACTGGCGAAGCTTCATTTATTGTGGCTTTCAAAAAGATAATTTCATTGTATTTCAAAATTGACCTAAAACTAAATGTTTTTATAAACATGACATGGGGATTTGCTAACTTTTGATTTCCCCCATTTTACACGACACAAATGGAGGCCACTATGGGCCACAACTAACACGTAGGTTTCTGTAGGGTTCATGGCAGACGGATGCAGTTGCTCTCAGGAGGATACATAATAAAGGTGTGTTAGCTGCTGAGCCTATTTAGTGTGCATACGACACACCTGGCACAGTTTATTCATTTCACACGTAGCGTAGCGCGTGCATGTCGTCGTCCAATCCTTTTGTCAATCCTTCGCTTCCGAATCAGCATTGCTATTGCATTTGACTGGTCGACGATCTGTATTTGTGTTTGCTTAAATAACTCAGACGAAGCTCATGTCTGAGGTCGGAAGGTAAACAGACGCCTCATTTACAGCAAGTGGGCGCCATGGATGTATAACAAGAACTGGATACAGCGTGGGAGGCGGGGCCTCATTCATTCCTATGAGAGTTGCTCATTGGCGCATGTTGATAAAATGGCCCAACTTTTGAGAGAGCGAAACGTCACAGATTACCCGTCATGCCTGAGAAGTACCCGTATGTGCGCTCATAGCGCATGTGCAACTTTAACCACGCTCCCCAAAATGCTCATTCACATCAAGCACGTCAATTTCAAGAGAAGAAGAAGAAGAAGAAGAAGAAGCACGTAACAGCACCGCGCGTTCATGACAGCATGGTAATGGTTTGTTATTATGATGGATTTGATATTAACGAGGCGGCCGTGGCAGTTAGCAGCTAGCGGCTAGCTAGTAATTATGCTAATTTACACATCAGTCGTTATGTAGGCTACTTTTATATTATGCTGATGTAACAGGATCTAGTGATATCCAAGCAACAGAGCTTAATTTAGCATGATAATTGTGTGGGTTGTAGCCTACATGAAACCACTTGGTAATATATACAAATATATGTATTTTGAGTTATGATCAATTGTGATTTAAATCTTTATCTAAAAAGTAAAGCTGATGATGGATTACTGTGGTGGAGTTAAAATAACAATAGCCTATTTCTCTTTGAAATGTGATGGAGTAAAACAATAGTAACTGATTATTCATGTTAAGTACCCAACAAGTAACTAAAACGTATAATACTTGAAGGAAAGGTGTAAAATGTTTCCATAAATACCAATATCACACACTACAACACAGACTATAACACCCCTTGTTGTTAAATACCAACCGTGTGTGTATATATATATATATATATATATTTATATATATATATATATATACATATATGCCGCTAAAACTGTGTAATATACCAGGCTGCTAAATCCTCCAAACTGTTACAGGATGTGTATTTTGTAAAATGTGTAACTTTTTTTATTATAATTTCTTGTTTTTAATCTTTAATACTTTTTTTATGCATACTTTAAGTAACATTAGGCTGTCTTTGGCTCTTTTCTGCTGTAACAATGTGAATGTATTCTGATTCTGATCTAATTGATATGTTTTTGTCACAGTTTGTTTCCCTATATTGCGACACTATATTTCTCCTTTTTTTACAGACATCCCCAACCATAGTGGAATGCTGTTGTAAAGGATTGCATTGATCCGTGCATCAATACCTTCACCCAGCTTTGAGGCCTCCAATGAATGAAATCATCTTGTGGCTGGGAAAAATGTGAACAAATAAATCTCACAAAGAGTGACTTTCTGGTGTAATCATTATAATATCAAAGACAAGCACTTTTAGTAACAATATATAAAATCATTCAGCAGCAGAGGTTGGGGTGAAAACAGCATTTCTCATCACATCTCCTCTTCATCCCATCTCCTTTCATCACATCCAGTGCCAGGAGAGCTAATCCAAAGACCTCATCACACCTCCTCTTCATCCCATCTCCTCATCAAATCCAGATCTTCAGCATCATCACCAATGTCTAGACCCCGGGGGGTTCCCTATATGCTCACTGCTGCATTTCCCCCTTTAGATATACGATTTCAGGATCGGGGTCTAATCGCCAAAGACTTAACATTTATCATATTGCATGTGTCAATAACTGTTCTTTAAACAAAATGAAGTCTCTCCTGATTTAACTGTCTGGACCCCATCCTCAACTTTTTTTCAAACCATGACATGCCTTCAGAGGGCTTTCCTGTTGATTATGTTTGGTGTTTTTTTTAATAGAATCATTGTAATCAATATTATATTACCTTTTAATCTATATAAATTGTATTAAAAATTGTTGTCACTATTTTTTTCACCTAGTTCTACTATGCCAGCCATCAGAGGTATACATTTTGTAACATCTCTTTTAGGTTTCATTTCTTATTTTTGTGAATTTCTATATAAAATGATGATTTCTACCTGAAATGCTAATGTATTTTTAATTATTGCTTTGACTTTTTCAGCTGAATAAATATTATAACTAGATGGTTTTGTTCAGCATTGCCAGCTTCACTGTTGAGCTTTATGTTGTGCCCAGCATTCTCCTGTGCTCTGAAATCAAAACGTGTTGTGCCCACATGCAAATGTTGTAAACTCTGGCTTATCCCTGCGTGGTATTATAGTAATAGCAAACAGCAACGTTCAACTACTTTAATGGTATATTGCAAGTGCAATAAGAAGCTACAGGGACGTTAATCTACGTCGGTAATATTAACGTTATTTAATACAAGATTTACATCATACAGCCCATGTAGTATATTATTTTACAAATGATGAATTACAGCAAACATGTGCAATATATCCATTATTACAGCTCCGTGGGCTGGCAGTAAGGTGATATGGGTCCGTTCTTATTGTGCATCCATGGGTAAAGGTAAAACTCATGTAGTACTGAACACGTCACATGAACGTGCCGGGCGGCGCGGTCCCGTGGGTTAGATGCGCGTTCATAATGCAGAGGGAAATAACTCTCAGAATAACGTTATTAGCACATTTTTACAACTTGAGGAACGAATGTTTTTAATAAGGGCTATACAAGTGTTCATACTGGGTAGTTTATTTAGTTTAAAAAAAATTATCCGACGATTTACAGACCATTCTTTCCCCATGTAAGTCAATGGGAAAAAGTGTTTCCGGGCCTGGCAACCAAACGGAAGTGTAGTACCGCCGTTTGGCCAGCACGAATATTTTCATCTGAGTCCGGCGCACTTCCTGGGGGCTTGGTGGGCGCGGGAGGTTTTTCTTCTTCTTTTTCTCTCGGTTTTTTGGCGGATTGCAACTTTAAGGTGCATACCGCCACCTACTGTACTCGCCCTGAAGTTGTTTGCGGCCTGCCAGTAAACCAAAAGCAGAAGAAGAAGAAGTGACGTCAGCGGTTCATTTAAATAATCCACCCCCAGGAACTCATTTTGGTGTGAACGCGATCTGCTTTAGTTCATCAGAACTAAAAGAGCTCTCATGAACTAAAGTTCTCATGAACTATTGTGGGAAAAGTACTTGGTGTGAACGCGCCTAATGGGGAGAGAAAGATTATCTTTCGATCCCGTTTGAATTGTGCCACGAATTACACATATGATGTTTGTCAACCTTAAAGCTCCCATGTCATGCTTTTCCGGTTATTACCCGTCCCCTTGTGTGTTATGAAGGTTTTTATGCATGTAAACGGTGTGCAGAGTCAAAACCCTCAAAGTACACCCTGTAGCGAGTAAAACTCTAACACAGAAAATACCTCCCCAAAACGCCTCGTTGGAGATACGTCACTGCCCATTTGATTCTTCCGGGTACCGCATGATGTCATGCGGTACCCGGAACGAAATGGACCAATCCCGAAGAGCTATGGCCACACCCAGCGGCGCTGGCCGCACCCTCTGCCAGCCTAACATTTACTGTTGGAAGCTCTGGTTCAGTTCACAATCGATCCAGTCATGCCACTGCCAAGGACCTGTTTCCTGAAATGTGAGGAGAAATCTGAGCTGTTTGTCCTACCGACGGAAGAACCACGACGAAGTCAGTGGTTGAAATTTCTTTTTAACGCTGTTCCTTCAGAGGTTCGAAGAACCGGCATTTCACAGACGAAAGCTTCCAAAACATTGCCCAGTTTGAGGCCGGATATGCACAGCATTTGAAACTGAAGGACGATGCTATTCCTAGTTTGTTTGGACCGTTTGGAGCAGGGGAAGATTCGGGTACACAACCTGTAAGTTTGCATTGTTATTTGTGTATTTATCAAACAAGACTGTTTAAATGTGTAAACTGTGTCGGACTGCTAAGCCATTGACACAGTGCTAACTGTGCTAACTAAGTTGCTAGCGTTTCCATATATCAACTCTAATATCAGCAGATGGCCTTGCATACATGTATCTCAGAGCAGGAGAATGTCTGCATTCACACACAAAATACCTATTGACAGTATACTACGGGTGATTTGCCGTGCGGTCAGTCGCGAAACGTAATTACATTATAGCTGGCGTAGCGTGTATGTGTTTACATTTTCAGGGTTGCCAACTCTCACGCATCTGGCGTGTGACACACGCTTTCACTCTCAATCTCACGCTCTCACGCTGCCCAAACTATTCTCACGCCAAAAACAAGAATACCGAAGACTAGAAACGGTTTTGAAAACTTTTGTCACGTAGTGATCGTATTCTCAATAGAACATCTTTGATAATGTCTTCTGGCCAATCAGAATCACGATAACGGCGTGGTGTTGTTGCAGGAAGTCCCGACGGAGAATACTTTTGCGGTAGTACATCTCTATATACATCGATACAACAATACGTGTTGATAGAAATCAACACATAATGAAATAAGACCCCACGGTTTGATGATTGATAGGTGTGTGGGCTGTCTTTCATTTTGACACACAGAACAATGGGGGCTATCCACCCTTATCCACAATGTAAAGTAATTCACACAGCCTCTTCCCTCTTCTCTCTGTGAGGAGCAGCAGGTTCAGCTTTCAGAACAAAGTAACACAAAACTAAAATAGCATTCATTTTTTTAAATATGTCGTGTAGTAATACATTTATTTATTTTTCTTCTCAAGAGAGTACCAGAATGTGTATTTTATGTTAGTATTTCAAAAAATCTCCTGGGGGAGAATCCCCCCAGACCCCCCTACAGGGGTTGGGTTTTCAGCATGTCAACTCTTTCACCTGTGGGGAAATTGCAGGATTGGCTCCAGGTCGCCCTTTTTATTTACGACAAGACAAATGTGCCTTTTTATTTCATACAGTGTAGTGATCACTAATTAACTAGGTTACATAATTCACTCATGGAACTACAGGTTGGGGGTATTGTTTCCGCACGGACATATATGTTGACGGTACCTACTGTGTACCTACTGTGTGCCCTCCTTTCACTTTTTGTCTTCTCTTCCCGGGCTGCGACCCGACAGCATGTGCATTTCTGCTGCTCAATAAAGCCAGCTTTGTACCTTCATTGCACCGCCTCCGACTCCCTTCTCTCGGCACTACATTGGTGACCCCGACATAAGTCTCGCGAAGGATCCGAGACTGAACCGAACACGGCAAAAAACACACTGTTTTTCTCGAAATGCCGGAGATTTTTGGAGACGTCCGTGGCTGCCACGTGCACACAGACTGTGGCTCGGTGCGCCCTCCGGAATGGCCGCGGACGACGCTCGCCTTCCATGGAGCCGATACACGACCATGCCTGGTTTATTCAGGACATGCGGCTGCATGTCCGGCTGCGCTGGCTAACGGCTAACGGACAGCTGACGACTAGCATTTAACGACATCCGACTGTTAGCCCCTTTTTTTTTTTTTTTTGTGGTGCCGGAGAGGAGGTTCGATCAAGTCTGGTCGGCCTCGTGTGGATCCTCTCACAATTTCGCCCACCTGTTTTTGATCGTGGACAGGACGACCCTTTTGAGTTTTTTCTGGTGCCTGAGAGGAGGTTCGACCATGTCTGGTCGGCCTCGGGTGGACCCTCTCGCTTTTTCACCACCTCGACGGCAGCTTCGGGCGTCGCCCATGCCTTCTTCGGCCCGTGGGTGGCGCGCTTCTGGACCCCGTCTCGCCTCGACTCTATGGTTTAGGACGTCGCCCATGCCTTCATCGGCCCGTGGGTGGCGCGCTTCGGGACCCTGTCTGGCCTCTTCCCTCGCCTCGGCGGTTTCGGACGTCACCCATGCCTTCATCGGCCCGTGGGTGGCGCGCTTCTGGACCTTGCCTGGCCTCTTCTCTAACCGCGGCTCACGGTTCGCCTCGACGGCGGCTTCGGACGGCGCCCCGTCTGGCCTCTCCCCTGTCCACGGCTCCTTTCTCCCGGGGACACGGCTCCTTCCCTCCGAGGACTTCGTACCCGCCGCCGCTGTGCCTTCGCCTGCGGCCGGGCGGCGCTCCTCCCTGCTGGGGACCACCGGGATGTTCACGCCCGTCCCCGCGTCGCAACACAGCGACCCTGCTTTCTGCGGCCCCCTGACGACGGCCTGTTCCGGCCCACCCCCCGGTGGGGATGCCCTCGCCCTCGTTGGGGCCCCTACCCTCTCCTGCGGCCCCCTTCTGACGGCCCGTTCCATGGCCCGGCCCTCGCCGGCGGCCCCGCCCTCCTCGGCCCCTGTGGTGCTTCCTCCCGGACGCGAGGATTGTGTCCATGGTTGAATTCTGGGGGGGCTTGTGTAGTGATCACTAATTAACTAGGTTACATAATTCACTCATGGAACTACAGGTTGGGGGTATTGTTTCCGCACGGACACATATGTTGACGGTACCTACTGTGTACCTACTGTGTGCCCTCCTTTCACTTTTTGTCTTCTCTTCCCGGGCTGCGACCCGACAGCATGTGCATTTCTGCTGCTCAATAAAGCCAGCTTTGTACCTTCATTGCACCGCCTCCGACTCCCTTCTCTCGGCACTACAACAGTTCAATTTGGATTGAGACAGGGAAATAATCTAAACCTCACGCGTGGCGTTTCACTGTCGGGGGGAGCGTGTATGTAATTACATTGCAAATACTGATTTGAGCCCCACCACTGTATGGGTTAGCCCTACCATAGATTACCCAACAAAAATACTCTGGAGCCGCAACTGCCGACCCGTATTGCGCATGCGCAGATCTAAGATCCAGTATAAATGATAAAAAAGTAAAAGTCTGCTGCTTATTGTTCTACTAGGCCAAAATAGAGTCAAAGAGTATATGAGAGTGAGAGTGTGTTAATTAATATATTTGGCAGTTTGGAGTAAGTCTGTAGATTTGTTTGTATGTGTGTGTTGCATGTATAGGCCTCTCACGATAATTAATTTTGTTGGATACATTTTCCCGGAAATTATTGCGATAAACGATAATATTGTCGGCACCGTTGTATGACCATTTTAGACCACTGACATAATGATAATATATAATAATAATTCAAGTACATCCTTTCAAACTGCTAGTCACATCCTCATGTAAATGGCAATTTATCGAGGTCAGAAAAGTTATCGAGTTCATTTTTATTTATCGTACGATAAGTCAATTAATTGCTTATCGCGACAGGCACACAATAAAACAGTGGAAACAAACATGTTTGACTTTCATTCGTGAATGAAACTGTGTGCCCTTTACCCTTACGCAAAGAAAATATATTTCCCCATATATTAACTGTCAATATATTGCATTATTTTGTTTTCTGATTTACTGGTTAATTGAAAAGATTTAATAAAGGAAATCTTGCTGTTGGCTACACCAAGTGATACTGATTAATAATCAACATGAAAAACATATTTATTCATATCTACAAAATATATTGAAAATATATTGAAGATATATAGAATAATATATTGTGTTAATATATTACAATATATATATATTGAATAATATATTGTGATAATATATTGTAATATATGGGATAATACATCAGTAATTGCCGCTTTCCATATATTGAGTAATATATGTAAATATATATAATATATTGGTTGTGTATATATGTGAACATAAATTTACTATATATTAACATTTATATGGGGACATGTACTATATATATTCACAAATATATGGGGACATGTATGTACTATATATTCAGTTTTATATGGGGACATGTATGTAGAATATATTCACAATTATATGGGGACATGTACTATATATATGCACAAATATATGGGGATATGTATGTACTATATATTCAGATTTATATGGGGACATGTATGTAGAATATATTCACAATTATATGGGGACATGTACTATATATATTCACAAATATATGGGGACATGTATGGGCTATATATTCAGATTTATATGGGGACATGTATGCAGAATATATTCACAATTATATGGGGACATGTACTATATATATTCACAATTATATGGGGACATGTATGCGCTATATATTCACAATTATATGGGGACATGTATGCACTATATATATTCAGATTTATAAAAGACCATGTACGTACCATATATTCTGAACATGAGTGCAATATATGTTCACAATGAGGAGAAATGCATGTTCTGATAAAAAAAATCTTTCATTTAATTTCAAACCTTTATTTATGCAGGTGAATCCCATTGAGATCATTGATCTCTTTTTCAAGGGTGACCTGCTGCAAGTAGGTTCCACATTAATACATATAAACATAACAGAAAAACAAAAAAGGACATCATACAGCATATTTACAGTGACTACAGTTTACATAGCTAGTAACATTTACAGGTTCCAACAGTTTCTGATTGGATAGCATCTATCCTTGCTTTAAAAACATTTAGTGGAACCAAATTGCTCACTGTTCCAAGTTAGCGGAGCTGCGCATCTAAATGCTATCTTCCCTAAGACAGTCCTAGCAGTTGGCACATTTAATAAAACCACAGCATTCGATCTCAGGCAGTAGCCACTTACAATTCGCCGTGAGATCAGGGAGCAGATGTAGGAAGGAAGTTTCCCTAACATGGCTTTGTATATAAAAATGTACCAGTGACTGAGCGTCCGTACAGTTAGTGAAGGCAAACCTGCCCTTGCATACAGGGTACAGTGATGGGTTAATACTTTACAGTTTGTCACAAATCTCAGTGCACTGTGATAGGCGGCATCTAACTTGACCAGGCAATTGGCAGGTGCATTCATATAGATCAGATCACCATAGTCCAGCACAGGTCAAAAGGTCACAGTGACTAGCCTTTTTCTGGCCTCAAGTGAGAAACAGGACTTGTTCCTGGAAAAGAAACCTAGTCTAACCCTCAGTTTTTTAAGCAGGTTATTGACATGAAGTTTAAAAGTGAGACAATCATCAAGCCAGATACCAAGGTATTTGTAACAGGCAACCACTTCAAGTTTTATTCCTTGTGTAATTAAAATATCTAAAACAGGCTCTGGTGTCTTTTTTAGTTCAAGGTTCTTTATTGTCAATCTGACATAGCTACAGAGTAATTATGCAGTTGAAAATCTTATGTCACAGGCTTCTCCAACAATGCAACATAATAACATAATAACAATAAGAGCATGAGCAATACAAAAATAATAATAGTTATAAAAATGAAATAAAGTTATGATGTGGAATAGTGCAGTACGAGTCTATATACAAGTTATTGGAATGATATATATATATTAGGTATTAGATACATACTACTGAGTAGCAGTTGAATGTTTGAAGTTGTTTCAACAGTTCAATTGTTTAACAGTCTCACTGCCCGCGGGAAGAAACTGTCTCCGAATCTTCTTGTCCTTGCCCGGATGCTGCGGTAACGTCTGCCAGATGGCAACAGAAAGAACAGTTTGTGGCTGGGGTGATGGGGTCTTTGATAATCCGTAGTGATTTCTTCCTGAGCCGCTGGGAGTAAAGGTCCTCCATGGATGGCAGCTCCGTCCTGGTGATGTGCTGTGCAGTTTTCACCACCCTCTGTAAAGCCTTACGATCGAGGTCGGTGCAGCTGCCGTACCAGGCCGTCATGCTGCCAGTGAGGATACTCTCTATCGTGCACCTGTAGAAGTTGCAGAGTATCCTGGAATCCATTTTGAACCTCCTCAACCTGCGAAGGAAGAAGAGCCGCTGTCGAGCTTTCTTGGTGATGGTGGTGGTGTGAAGAGACCATGTCAGGTCCTCAGTGATGTGGACCCCAAGGAACCTGAAGCTTTTGACTCTCTCCACCGTAGTCCCATTGATGGCGATGGGGGCGTGTCCCTCTCCCTGCTGCTTCCTGTAGTCCACAATCAGCTCCTTTGTTTTGCTGATGTTGAGATGGAGGTTGTTCTCCTGGCACCAAGATGTCAGGTTTTCGACCTCCTCTCTGTATGCCGTCTCGTCATCGTCTGTGATCTGGCCGATGACGGTCGTGTCATCAGCAAACTTCACGATGGTGTTGGAGCTGTGTGTGGCCACGCAGTCGTGGGTGAACAGGGAGTAGAGGAGAGGGCTGAGCACGCAGCCTTGAGGGGCACCGGTGTTGAGAATCAGGGTGGAGGATGTGATATTTCCCACCCGCACTGCCTGGGGTCTGCCCGTCAGGAAGTTCAGGATCCAGTCGCAGAGGGCGCTGTTGAGCCCGAGGTCTCTGAGCTTGATGGCCAGCTTGGAGGGCACAATGGTGTTGAATGCTGAACTGTAGTCAATGAACAGCATTCTCACATATGTGTTCCTGTTCTTCGGGTCCAGGTGTGAGAGGGCAGTGTGGAGGGTGAGGGCTATGGCGTCGTCTGTGGACCTGTTTGCTCTGTAGGCAAACTGCAGGGGGTCCAGAGAGTCAGGGAGGGAGGAGGTGATGAATAATTTGACTGAGAAGATTTTGAAAAGATTTGAAAAGAGCATTACCTTGGTTTTATCAACATTTAAAAGAAGCTTAAGTGCTGAGAGCTGAGTCTGTATAATGAGAAGCTTAATTTGTTTTTTTCTATCAATGTGTAACAGTTCTCAAAATACTCATTAAAAGAAGGACAAGGAAAGAATAAAAGAAAAGGCCTAAACAACACATTATGTAATGACTCAAGAACATTTTTATGTAATTATGTAATAAAACCCACATTTTGTAATAATCTGCTGCATTCTGTAACAGCCTGAACGCAATATAAAATAAATGTCCCTGCATTTTGTAATAAATTATTACATTTTGCAATGGTTATTACAAAATGCGTGAGTTGCCCTTTTAAAAAACTGTAATATTCATTATGTAACCATAACCAAACTGTAAATATATCCCAAAATTGATGTTGATATACATGTTGGCTAATGAATATGGTAACACTTGATCTAGTTTTGGCCAATGAAAGATATTCTACTGAAATATTTTTAAATTATGATTAAGGATGATTCATGGTTGAATAAATAAATAAACAGTTGTAATGTTATTGTTTGCAACTCATTTTGTAATAACCACAGCAATATGTAATAATATATTTCAAAATGTGGCGACATGTATTACATATTTGCATTGAACTTGTTTACTACATAATGGGCAAATTATTACAAAAGGAGGTGTTATTACATAATGAAGGGAAAATGTATTACATTTTGTATAGGTATAGTTAATAAATGATGCATTGTTATTTCATACAGGGCCAAAAAGAGCAGTCTGTTATCCTATTTAACAATCTTGTTTTTTGTTTCACCTGGTGACAACTTTAAACATGAGCTGATCACTCATTAAAACAAGGTCCGGAACAGGGCCAAAAAAACAGTCTTGTACCCTATTTAATCGTCCATCTTGTTTTTTTCGTGCCTTTACTCACAAATTCTTGTGTTAATGGATGTTCTTATATCTGATGTCTTGGTCCCTGGATGGTGGTTTACTACAGCATCTGTGGAACAGAACAATTACAAATAATTAGAAGTTCACAAAAGACAGCAGGAATTATAACAATATCCATAATATCTATATTAAAGCATGGGCTGGCTTGGTGAATAATGTGGGAATACAAATAGTGGAAGAATAGGCTTTGTACATTTTCGTCTGAGTGTGGCGCTACTGGTTGGTATATTTTATGGAATTTGGACCAAGCATCTGCATCTGTGACAGTTCTGTTTAAAACTTTTTTAAATGTAATTGCATTCATCTTTAAAGGTGGGGTAGGTAAGTTTGAGAAACCGGCTCGAGATACACTTTTTGTTATATTCCATGGAATGCTCTTAACATCCTGATAGCAATGAATATCTGAAGTGCTTTGACAAAAAATCCATAAAAAAATATCATCTGTGGAAGCCGTGGTACTGTAAAAAGCACAACCAATCATTTTAGCCGGCCCGGTTGAAATGACTGGATGGCCTACCTGCCTGTCAGCCTTCCATCTGTGCACAAACTTATCTCGTGCGCGTTCGTGTGTGTTGGAGGAGGGGCTCTGTAAGGAAGTGGCACATTTTTTCCGGCTGTGTATTTTCAAATTCTAGCGCACTCAAGCTGGTTTCTCCAAAATTACCTACCCCACCTTTAAAAGACTACTTTTATTGAATGAGAGTTTTACCTAGCACAATGAGCCTGGGGTGGTGGGAAGGGAGAACTGGGCCTCGGCATCGGCAGGAGTGGTAGTCGCCTATGAGTATTAGAATTTAGATGAACAAAGGCATAGAAAAACCCTGAAATATGTACTGACACAAAGCTACAACCCTCGATTTTGTAAGTAGTAGTAGTAAATACATACGTATATACAATATACAACAATACGCATAATGCAATTAGCAGTACCAGTAATAAAATAACTGAATAAATAGTAGTAGAACCTTTATTTAGCCAGGAAAATCAATTAAGAACAAATTTTTATTACAATGATGACCTGACAGGAGGCAAAAGGCGTCCTGAGGGGATGGGGTTTGGGAGGAAAAAAATAAAAAGACAGACTCCGGGCACTACAGAACCCAGGAGACAACACAATGACACAGAGCAGAGATGACAGGCATAGCAGTTAAACATAAAAAATCTCTAAAACAATATTGCTGTGGTTCAATCTGTCATTAAAATAATATAGAACATTCATCCATTCAATCCTTCATGGCAAGGATAACTAAGCTGAATAGTGAATAAAGTGATATGTGAAAAGTAAAATGACAGTGAAATTAAATGACAGTGCGTTCCTTACCACTGCGATCTGGCTCCTCTGTTCTCGTATCTTTTGGGTCTGATTCCTCACTACTGATGTCTGCCTCTGCATGGGCCCTCTCTCCTTATTTATTCTGTCTCAGTCACCACTGCTATCTGGCTCCTCTGTCCTCTTGACTTGTGGTTCTGCAGGCTTAGTTCGACCTATGAATTTCAACAATGCTCCTGTAAAATATATAGATATATAGTATTATGGGTCAACATTAAAATAACATACACTGGAGAGCAAAATGCCATTGACTGTAGGCTACATATTATCCACACAATTGTCAGCAGGGGCAATAACAACTACAATGTGAACTAACTTGAATGCATTAGTCCACAACACATAGCCTAACGTAGAGTAGAGAATGAATGAATGGTTTCTGCAAAATACACAGAAATAGAAATAAGGTTCAAATTACAATAACTAACCAGACGATGGTTATTAATAATAAGCAACAGCAATACTAATTGTTGCTAAAACACATTAGACACGTTGCAAACACACGGCTAATAAAAGCTAAGTTAGCATCTCATCCACACACTATCATAGCTTAACTTAGCTAACTAGCTAGCATTAGCTCAATTCCTGAACAACATAGCAACTAAAAACGGGACATCAAGACTCATTAACACACTGACTGAGCAGGACACTATGCATACAATCTTATAACATTACCAACACTAAAGATCTGCATATATGCTCACATTCTTCACGAACGCATTCTCTCTGTGACGATGGTAATTATGCATGTGACGATGCGCAATAATGTCCTGAACGCACATGTGTAACCAGCTCGAAGACCCGTAGCTGAACTACTTTAGCTGTCCCTAAATGTGCCTGACTAAAACACGAACGATATAATGCAGATCAAGGAGAACAAGGGGAATTTACAAGACATAGACTAACTGTGGTTACATTACTTAACTAGCTCATCATCGTCACCAGTCAGAAAATGTCCGTTAGCCGTGGGGCTAGTTTTCGCTATGTTAAACTCCATTGACTTATGCTAAAATGTTAGCGATCTAAAGGTCCGCTATTTTTGGCTGTTTTGGGTCGACTTCAGTTGACTGTAACATCGAAAATCTTCGAAATTGAATGTTCACAAAGCTGCGGACCGAGGGAACTAACATAGCTAATTTAACTAACGTTAGCTAATGTAGCTGGTGTAGTGCCGAGAGACGGGACATACGGATTAAGCAACTAGACTACTTATAGTGTACATGCAGAATTATTTCAATTTAAAATAGTTTTAAATGCTCACACACATACCTGACTCTGGTGCTGTATTTTCCTCTCGTTTCTTTTTAATTTTCCGTTTCGAAGCACCTGATGAATGCTTTCTCTTTGACACTCAGCGACAGAATCAACAGACAGAGGCAGCAACGCAGATTTGAATCTGCCAATCAGATCAATCTATTGCTGGAGAGGGGGGGGGGCTCCCCGAAATCAGCCGGAAGTGGCGCATTCGAATACTGTTTGGGCTGTCTGCCGTGGGTGCGTTCCACTCCAAATAGCCGGTCGGCCGTAATATATGCATAGATATATATGCGTGCATATATTCATATATATATGCGTGCATATATATATATTTATATATATATATATATATGAATATATATATGCGTGCATATATGCACGCATATATAAATATATATATGCGTGCATATATGCATATATATATGCGTGCATATATGTGTGTGTCTATATATATTTATAAACTGTATATTATTTTCCATCATTCAATGGACAATTTGTACTTTTTTTATATGTAGGCTACCATCAAACATATGTTCATATATAAAGTGGGTAACTATACAAAACGAAGTGAGATAACTGTTTATGAATATCTGTTCAATTTTATGTAAACTCATGAAAGATAAATGAGTGTTTCAATAAAACTATTACATATAAATGTATAGTGCAGTTTTTGTTTTCATTGCAATATATTTTTTTTATATGTATCAATATATAGCCATACATGGTCCATGCATATATTGCAATATATTTAAAAATATAAGGACTACTTTCCCATATATGGAAATGTATGATCCAATATATTGTATTATATTTACCAATATATTACAATATATTTTTGTTTCATAAGGGTATACTGTAGTCTGTGTCCATTATTGTGTATTTGTATATATTGTATATATATCCTATATGCTAAGGTCCCGCTGCTGACACGATAGCAGTCATTTCGTGCGCATATGTGTAATTAAACCGAATTAAACCCATGATATCAAAATTTCACTCCAGCCAGGTACCCAAAGTTGGCAACCCTGGTTTAAATATATCAACTACAATGTCAGCAGATGGCCTTACATGTTTGTCATGGCAGGAGAATGTCTGCAGTCACACACACGGAATACTCATACAGTATACTCCGGGTGATTTACCGTACATTGTGACAGTACATGTACATACTGCATGTATAGCTAACGAGGCTAGCTATACATGCTAGCGCAAAACAATGTATTCATGCAAGTTACAATGTATGACCGAACGTAGCAGAATACCCGTATAAGATTGCAATTATAAACACGTTATTGCTAGCCTAATATGAACCACTAGCTTTTGTTCATAGTAGTTTTATTACACTACATTATAGTTGCCGTTCCTCCGAGCTAGCGTTCATATCGTGTTAGCTACCAAAGTAAACAAGAAAGCTAGGTTAGCATATTAGCTGGCAAGCTGTTCATTAGATGGAATAGATAGATCCACACTCCTACCACAACTACTACTAACGAATCTAAAACAACTAAGTTTCTTTAATATTTTGTGATTTGCATTTGATTTCGTCCAGCCAGATCCTGGCAGACAATACATGACGGGGACGGGACTACCACACTGAGGCCTCGTCCTAAAAAGCACCAGCTGCGCCCAGGCAAGATGCGGGGAGGAATGGATGATATACCGTGTATATATGTATATTTATGTTCATTTTGTACATTTCTAAAAATAAAGTTTCATGGAAATACTTAGTAGGCCTATCCTTTCTTCCCTGAATTATTTGCTCCTATAACATATCATTCATATATAGCAAACCATGATTTGATTTCTCATCAAACAGTAGTAGTTTATTACAGGTAAAAATAACTTACTCTTTGTTATGACCGGCTCGTAGGCCACAACGGAAAGACAAGGAGACATACACGAGTTTACAAAACCACGGCACATTTATTGTGGTAAATGCAGAGATAGGTGGTCGAGGGAAGAGGATCGCCGAGCCGATTTGGAGAGAGACGGGCCGCCGTGTGACTCCGGGCAGCTGGGCTTAATAGCACCTCGGCTCCGGCCAGGTGTCCGTGATCGTGCTGATTAGCCTCTTCAGCTCCACCCCATCGTAAGACCTGCAACACACCTGCACAAAGGCCCTGGGGCTGTCACACTCTTCTATAACAACAGTTGTAGGTACAGTTCGGTTAGTTAGCGTATAAAATATACGGCTGTACCGACGCCATTATAAGACTGATGTTCCGCTGAGAGCGAGCCGAAAAAAGCGGGCGGAGCCTCTGGTGGTTGACTAATCAGAACAGAGTGGCCGAGCTGACCAATCGGAGCACACTAGGCTCACAGGGAGGGGGGGGCAAGAGCTCCAACGAGTCGTTTAGTGGAGAGAGTGAATACTGCTGAATACACATACTTGACAGAGATGCTGTTTGCGAAACCAATGTGAGTTTGGAAAATTGCACAGTATAAATCTATTTTAGTATACCTCAACAATGTAATTATGATCAGTGGAAATGGCCATGACATGGGCCCTTTAACAAATAATTTCCATGTCAAAAAAGTCACAGTTTGTCGTAAAACTGTTGAAATATAAGACTATGAAAAATACGCAACTAGAAAGACTACAAATCCCAGAATCCCGGTCCCGCATGCTGGCTCTTACGGAACCGACTAACTCCCCTTGTGTGTATGTACAGCTCTCAACATGCCCAGACTTGTAGTGATTTTCACCTCTTTTAATACTTTTCGCCTCATTCTGAAAGAAAGAAGTTAAATGTGCCAACGTGACGGCCGTCTTGGTGTGTGGTGTGAGACGGGAGATGAAGTTCATTGAGCGGTTTCACACAAAAAAAAGTGTTACTTCACAGTTTTATGACACATTTTTTTTTTTTGACTTGCAAAATTATCTTTTAAATTGACAAACATCATATGTGTAATTCGTGGCTCAATTCAAACGGGATCGAAAGATAATCTTTCTCTCCTCATTGACTTCAATACATACTTTTTCCGAAATAAGGTCCCATGGAGCTCCCCCGGAAAGGGAGGGACTTCGCCTCTCTATATGGTCATTTTTTGTAGGAGGACAGGCTGATATGTTCATAAGGTGGGAACTGAATGTGTTAAACTAAAACATTTTCTGTCAGCTCACATTTTATTTCTGCACCACTAATGTTGCTGTGGGTTGCTATGGTGCTGCTTTACATTTTAAGAATATTCTGTAATATTTGTATAATATTTCTATTACTAAAACAGACCAGATGCAGGCTAAATAAAATGCTCACAAAAAGCTTTAAAACCCGAAATGAAAACTGCTTCCCAAAAATAGAAGGAAGCAGAAAGAGCAGTCCATGTCTGGTTTATTTTTCCAATAATGTATGATTTGGATTGTGTTCCACAGAGAGCATTTGCATCATGTCTCTTCTTTGGCAAAAAGAAGCCCATTCCTCCTCCAAGGGAATAGCCTTGCCAAATAAATGCATTGCCATTTAGAAATGAATACTAAATGGAAATGCATTAGAGCAGTGGTTCTCAACTGGTCAGGCCTCGGGACCCACTTTTTATTTTGTCAATAAATCACGACCCGAAATTTTGAACCACTCAAATCTATTCAACAAAAAATCGTGCTGTAATATACGCTTTTCAGCATAGATTATTAATTAAAGTGAAACTTCGCTTGTATATCACCGGTCCAGCCCTCAACAGCTCTACGTCAATTATAGGGTTTCTTCAAATGCTGTTGCCATGGCAACACAATGCTCGCTATGAAACACGGTTTTCTCATAACTTCAGTGAAAATGTTCCAAACGGCCCAAAACTTCACAGGTTTGGTAACGATGCAGCCATCAACGCATCTAAGCGTATTATGGGGTGTCATCAAATGCCGTTGCCATGGCGACAGACAACTCGCCATGAAACACGATGTCGCTGTAAGTCCAATCGTCCCCCAATCTTCACTTGTATATCACCGGTCCATGCCTCAACAGCTCTACGCCAAATCTGAGATCTCACCATATGCCGTTTCCATGGAAACGCATCCCTCGCCATAAAGGACGATGTCGCTATAACTCCTATGAAAATGTTCAAAAAGTGCTCAAACTTCACATGTGTGCTAACAGTCCAGCCGCGAAGACATCTACGGGACAATTTTGAGATTTCTTCAAATGCCGTTGCCATGGCAACACAATGCTCGCCGTGAAACACGGTTTTCTCATAACTTCAGTGAAAATGCTCCAAACGCCCCAAAACTTCACAGGTTTGGTAACGATGCAGCCATCAACGCATCTAAGCGTATTATGGGGTGTCATCAAATGCCGTTGCCATGGCGACAGATCATTCGCCATCAAGTTAGTTCAGAAGTTTGTAGTTCAAATATTCTGCTGCTTTTCCAAACCTTTTTACTTTCTTTTCTTCTCTTATCGCACATTCAAGCCCCCTGTGTTCATGTGTCATTTCAATCTAAATTCTTCACTTTCTTCTTACACATTACATTTCAGCATAGCAATTCAGCGTCAACTTTTCAGCATAAAGCATTCCCACTAGCAATTTCTTCAGGAATTGCATTCTCTAGTTCAAGATTACAATCTATGTACCAGTGGCGAGCCGTCAGGGCCCTCTAGGCCCTCTGTGAGGGCCTAAGATATTCCAAAAAATAATATTTAAAAACATTAAAAAAAAAAATATTTTTTTAAAATATATATTTTTTTAATATTATTTTTGTTATATTTTTCATTAGTTTTACCGAAAAAAAACTTGATTTAATAAAATAACATTTCCAAAGAAATAAATCCTTCGAATCTGCCTGTTCAGTCTCTGTTTGAATGTGAAGGGTTACATGAAAGAAGCTCGTCTGGCCCTCTCTGCGATTCACAGAGGGCCCGCTATAGTAACTGAACGAGAGAGTAATGTCAAATGACAGTACAATTGACCAATCATATCTTCCCTCTAAATGGGTGGGTTTTATTATCGCGGACTTTATGACGAGTTCCGCCCGCTGTGAAACTTTTCTTGTTTCCATAGCAACAACAACTTCCTGTCAACAGCGTGAACTCGCCTTCAAAATAAAAGCATGCCAAATTACACTTAAGACATACAACTGCAATGAAAGTAACAAACACAATGCAATATCATTTTCAATGTCAAAGAACACAAATTGGGTTCACAGGGGTTGTTTTGTGTGGTAGAGGGTCGCTGTCATTGATGCGTTTTGCACCCTGGGCCGTTGTTTTGATATTCCGCTGAAGTATACGCTGTGACGTAATAACGTCTTTTTTTCGAAGGAAGGGGTGGGGGTCAGAGGGCCTAGGTATAAAGCTCACGGCTCGCCACTGCTATGTACACAGGGTTGGGAGGGTTACTTTAAAAGTGGAATCTGTTACAATTACCAGTGACCTTAAAAAATGGTAATCAGTAACCTACTCTTAGTATACACCAACAATGAAACACATGAGCCCACACTAAAGTTTAAAAACGCAGAAATAAAATCTGAGCTGACAGAAAATGTTCCGTTTTAGTTTAAGACATTACACTACAGAACAGTAGTTTACAGAGAAGAGATAACATCTGATTTTGTACAACTAACACTATATGCTCTTTTTAGGTTTTTAGTGACATTGTAATCCTGCTAGTAATCCAAATAAAAGCTGTTTTAGGTAAGACATCTTTTATGTGTGCAGCTCCACTTGCTTGGAACAATCTTCAGCAAGAATTAAAACTGAGCAATCTCATTCCTCTGCATGTTTTTAAAGCAGCTAAATGTATGGCAGCTAAATGAAATGCTCGTTGATACTATGGGTACTTGTAAATGTCTATAACTATGTAAATGTATCCTGTAAATATAATGTATGATGTCCTTTATTGTTTTATGTTTCATGTGGAACCTATATGCTGCAGGTCTCCCTTGAAAAAGAGATCTATGATCTCAATGGGACCAATCTGGTTAAATAAAGGTTTGAAATGAAATGAAATGAAATGTTTTAGAAATGTAACAGTAATCTCATTACATCTTTTTTTAATGTAACTGTAAAGGAATACAGTTACCCTTTTTTTGTATCCAAAGTATGTAATCCACATTACATGTAATCTGTTACTCCCCAAACCGTATGTACATTATGAATATGTGTAATTAGAGCTGCAGTGAGTCCTGGACTAATTCTAAAGTAAAGTAATTGATGTCAATGTCTCTCAAATAGCAATGATTATGGATATGTCTGGCTTTTCTCTCTTCTATATCATATTAAACTGAATACCTGACAATATAATTAAGGACAACCTTTAGACTTTGAAAAACTGGCATGTCCAATTCTCTTCTTTTTTTTTTTTACATTTTATAGACCAAGCAATCCAGAAAATAGTAGGGAGTTATAGTTTTCTTTCTTTCAGAAATGCATCCCATATTGTATTCCAATTATTTCAAGAATAAAAGGCAACTTTTTATCTAAAGAACTCTAAAAGCGGCTAATAATGATTGAAAAGCTAACAAGATGGCTGTCCAGAAATATTTGGGTGAATTTTATTCTAAAACTAGAGAATGCAATTCCTGAAGAAATTGCTAGTGGGAATGCTTAATGCTGAAAAGCTGACGCTAAACTGCTATGCTGAAATGTAATGTGTAAGAAGAAAGTGAAGAATTTAGATTGAAATGATACATGAACACTGGGGGCTTGAATGTGTGATGAGTGAAGAAAAGAAAGTAAAAAGGCTTGGAAAAGCAGCAGAATATTTGAACTGCAAACTTTTTAACTAACTTGATGGCGAATGATCTGTCGCCATGGCAACGGCATTTGATGACACCCCATAATACGCTTAGATGCGTTGATGGCTGCATCGTTACCAAACCTAAACCTAAATAAAGCAAAAATGTCCTGACATGTCCTTTATGTTGCCATTAATAAGTGTTGTTAACATTTTCATTAGAATATGAGGGATGCAGAGAAGATATCCAAGATCTGCTGCACTTCAATTTATACTATTGTGATGCATCTGTGACCCAGGAATAAATATTGCCAGTGCCAATCCTTTTACATGTTCTTTTTGCGTAACAGTAGCTCTGAGTCATGTTCTGTTGTTGGCCATCTTTCCAGGGTTTTTAATCAGAACCAAAAAACAAACACTCCTCCCGAGAGGCAATTAATCCATCGAATTGTCTGGTCATTAAGCAACCCTGTTCTGTTAGGCTGTCAGTTTGCTGCTAGTCAGTCAGTTTAGTATAGTTATAGCCTTTATGGATGAATACTTCTCACTTTTATTATTGAACAAAACTGGATAATTGGACCGTGGCCTATAGTCCATGGAATATCAAATCAAAACTGTTAAAAAATAGCCATTACAAGTGTGAAGAGTCCAAAATAAGCTCGCCGAATGTCTTGTCAAAAAGATATTCAGTTTCTGGTGAAAAATGACCTCCCCCTTGAAATCAGGGCCGCTGACTCCGTGGACATTTTGCAAAAAGCTCTCACAACACATCTGTTTGTCAAAGCCTTCAGCTTCAGTTTACTCTCCCCTCTACATTTTGTGACCATGCAGCCTTTGTCTGACCATGCAGCACCCCCATTTTCATTACAGTTTTTCTCGATTGCTAATACACCTTTTTTTTTAAATTGCTCAGTTTCTCAGAACACTAAACACAATTCACAAAACCACACACCCAAAGTGCAAAACACCTAATTTCTCCAGCTAAATTAAGAACTGCACTCAAAACTACATAAACACTTACCAAATACAAACTTTTGCACCAAATATAACACCCTTCATTCATAATACTAGATTGTTTGACCACCCAACTACACACTGCTGAGCATACTCTAAAGCACTTTCATCTGTTATGGGCTATGCTCTGTACGTAGAGGGTTCTGCAGAGAAAGATTGCTTGAGTATACAGAAATACAGTAAATGAAGAAATACAAATGAGTTGTTGAAAAAAATCACATTTTATTCAAAAATAACATTGTGCAACATGCATCTCAGCACATAGTTACTATGCTTCGGATCTCTCTAAGTGTGATGGCATTGTTTGCCAAAACCCAGTTTGTAACTGCTGCTTCCTGTGCCTCATTGAAAATCCTTAGCTTTCCACCTGCACCTCTTTTTTTCTCAGTCATTCAGATAAACAACAAAGATATAGTGGTTGGTCAAGGCAAGGCAAGGCAAGGCAAGGCAAGTTTATTTATATAGCACCTTTCAACACAAGGTAATTCAAAGTGCTTTACAAAAATGGAAGACATTTTAAAAATGGCATTTAAAATCAGTCATTAAAAAGGAAAGATAATAAAATAAACATTAAAAGAAAAAATACATGGATAAAAGTTAAAAGTTACAGTGCAGTTTAAGATGTGAATAGTTCAATTAAAAGCAGCGGCAAAAAGAAAAGTCTTCAGCCTGGATTTAAAAGTAGTAAGAGTTGCAGCGGACCTGCAGGTTTCTGGGAGTTTGTTCCAGATATTTGGAGCATAATAACTGAACGCTGCTTTACCATGTTTAGTTCTGACTCTGGGGACAGAAAGCTGACCAGTCCCTGAAGACCTGAGGGTTCTGGATGGTTCATAATTTAGCAGTAGGTCAGACATGTATTTTGGGCCTAAACCATTCAAAGCTTTATAAACCAGCAACAATATTTTGAAATCTATTCTTTGACACACAGGAAGCCAGTGTAAGGACTTCAGAACAGGAGTGATGTGATCCACTTTCTTAGTGTTAGTGAGGACTCGAGCAGCGGCGTTCTGAATTAGCTGCAGCTTTCTAATAGATTTTTTAGTGAGGCCTGTAAAGACACCATTGCAGTAGTCGAGTCTACTGAAGATAAAAGCATGGACAAGTTTTTCCAAATCCTGCTGTGACATTAGTCCTTTAATCCTAGATATGTTCTTTAGGTGATAGTAGGCTGATTTAGTAACTGTTTTAAGTCAGTGTCAGTGTCTGTGTTGCATAAAAGTAAGTTTACCACAGTACATTGTGCAGGATTGTTGTACAGTTAAGCAACATGCCAACAATTCAATTACAGTAATGAAGTAAATACGTTTCACACAACAGAAATAAGCGCTGATATATCATGAATTATGCAGAGCTAAAAACTGGTAACTAACCTGTTTTCAGAGGCAACAGTACATCGGCTTAGATTAGGCTGAACCCTCTGTCCAGCCTCTCTCATCGTCACACTATGGTTGATAACATTTCATTTCATTGGAGAGTATTCTTCTTTGTCCACGTCCTCTCCCTCCAGCTCTAACTCTACCTCTCATTCTTCCTCCTCTCACTCTCACCCACCTCTTCCTCCTCCTCTCACTCTCAGCCTAGCTCTTCCTCTTCCTCTTCCTCTTGCTCATGCTTCCATGTTGGCTTCCATTGTTGCTGTAAGAAAGTACTCACCTGTGCTCTTTTTATAGTGCTAACATCCTGATTGATGAGCCAACAATTATGCTATCATGTGTTTGGTCAGGTGGAACGTGTTTCTTGATTATTGGTCCATGTGTGAGGCATTTTGAATATCAGTGTTTTAAACCTAACACGTGACTTTATGTCAGGTTCCTGTGTCTCACGTGGAGAAACGTGTGCAGTGGTTTGCAAAAAGTGCCATGTTGATTTGCAAATCGTGTGAAAAGCTGAAAACGTGTTTAGAGTTTTGGAGATTTGAGCCGATGTTTTGCTCTTTGAGTGTCAGTTAAAAGAATTGTGCTTTATGTATAATTTTAGTGTGTTAGCAATCGAGAAAAACTGTAATGAAAAGTAACACATTCTCATTTAAGAGGCTGGAACCAGATAATTTCTGTGACCTTTTTTAACCCTTGTATGGTGTTCGGGTCTGTGGGACCCGTTTTTATTATTTAGCTAAAGAAAAATGATATGATCAATTATTTGTTCAAACTGACACTCAATGGCCTTGGCTCAATTTCTGTGAAGAACATATTGTAGGTCCTGTCTGGGCCTTCTGTGTGTGTGTGTGTGTGTGTGTGTGTGTGTGTGTGTGTGTGTGTGTGTGTGTGTGTGTGTGTGTGTGTGTGTGTGTGTGTGTGTGTGTGTGTGTGTGTGTGTGTGTGTGTGTGTGTGTGTGTGTGTGTGTGTGTGTGTGTGTGTGTGTGTGAGAGAGAGAGAGAGAGAGAGAGAGAGAGACTTTTGTGTTTCTGCCCCTGCCATTCCCGCAAAAGGTTGCAACATTGTTGATAAATTCAAGCACCGATGCCTGTCTGCTCTCACATTCCCGCATTATGTTTTGCGGGAACCAATCTTTAATTTTATTATAATTATCTGCACATTTGGGGCGGGACACAATAAATAAAGCTTTGCCAGTTTGGGTCCTTATCACAACTGATCAAGATGGCCAAAAGACTCTCTGCTCAGAGGGCCTTGCAAATTATTTTGGAAGAGAGAACCATTTGATGATGATGTAGAGGAAGAGGAAGAGGCTTCAGAATGTGAAGATCACATTTCTGAGAATTCTGAGTCTGACAGTGACTTTGAAGAAGAGGAAGAGATTGAGCATCAGCTAGTTGCAAAATAAAGACGAGCCACAGCACCAGCCGGTCAGCTGGCAAAAAAACAAGTATCAGTATCATTAATGTGATCTAACAAATGTAAAAGGGCAAATATTAACCATATATGCAGTTTATATTGCTTGTAATTGAGATGAAGGCTGTTGAGTATTTTAATATAAAATAGTTTGATTGTGTTGAATTGAAACCCAAAAAGGCAGCGGGTCCACCAGACCCACGAGCACTGGCTGCATAACAAAAATATGAACACCACACAAGGGTTAAAACTGTTTTTGCTTATAAAGTTACCAACAGTAATCAAAATGGTTGCAGATTCACTTAAACATAGTGAAAGTTCATGAGGATTGTTTCCCTGATTTTGGACGTATTATGTGCTCAGATAATTCACCAGTGTTTTTGTTGCTGCTGTCTAAATTGCGGCAGTACAGATTCCAGAGATTCCAGCTGATTGGGCAGAAGCCCGAGAACCAGTTCACAATCCCATAAAACTGAAATAAATCTTTACTTGGAGATACCCTAATCTCACATGTGCCTTTACAATACAAAAAGGCTTTCTAAATACTGATGAAAAAATACCTCTTTAGGTACAATAAAATGCCTCTTTAATAATAAACAATTGAATCTTGAGTAAAAAGTATTGTATTACATTTTTCTTAAAGGGCCCATGTCATGCTTTTCCGGTTATTACCCGTCCCCTTGTGTGTTATGAAGGTTTTTATGCATGTAAACGGTGTGCAGAGTCAAAACCCTCAAAGTACACCCTGTAGCGAGTCAAACTCTAACACAGAAGACACCTCCCCAAAACGCCTCGTTGGAGATACGTCATTGTCCATTTGATTCTTCCATTTCGTTCCGGGTACGGCATGATGTCAAGCCGTACCCGGAACGAAATGGACCAATCCGTGGAGCCGTTACGTTACGTCCGCGGAGCCATTACGTTAAGCCCCCGCTGATTGGTCCAAATTGACCAATCCACGGACTTCCTCACACACACATCTGTGTGCAGGGAGCAGGCAGCTCAGCTGATTTCTCCTCCCTGGCTGCAGGCTGATAACAGACAGTTGGGATCGCGGTGATATTCTCTCTGCAGACCCATTCTCACAGCGTTTATCAACCTTTTTCTTACTCAATATCAAGCCACACTTATTGTTTTTACTTCGGCTGTGACTTTGTGTGTGCTCAGGATGAGTTTGGCTGTGTTTCGCTATGTATCCTAAACAAGGAAACAACACCTCCACGGAGCTCAGCGCGATTCACAACGTCCCGACCAATCAGAGCACACTGTGCTCACAGGGAGGGTGGGGGCTGGAGCTATTGGAGCTACAACGAGCCGTTAAAGGCAGAGAGTGAAATTCAGTGAATACACGTAGTTTACAGAGATGCTGTATGAGAAACCAATGTGAGTTTGGAAAGATGCACAATATAAATCTATTCTAGTAGACCTCAACAATGGAATTATGATCAGTGGAAATGGCCATGACATGGGCCCTTTAATAAAGAATAAATGCTAAAAAAAAAGCCTGCAGGCATATGATTATCGTTATGCAAGCAACAACTCTTGCACAAATAGCACGTAGGTCTGCCTAGATGCAGGTAAACAAGTGGGAATAAGTTATTTCATATTCATTGCAGCTAGGTTTCAGAATATCTTAAACTCCCTTAACCAGAAAAGACAGCAGAAAGTCTCACAAGAGTGTAAAGAGCAGAGTTTCTGTCTGACAATCTCCACTGAAATTAGCTTTGCATCAGAATGCCCTATTCTCTTAAGCCCTAAGGAAAGGGCGTCGTCACACTCTGATTGGTCGAGAGGAGAAATGCACCAAGCTGTTTTCAATTCTCCCACACCCCGCACTCCAGGTGATCTAAATAACCCTCACTGTTACGGCACCATGTAAGATCTAAAGACTCTCACCTGATTTGATAAATATTTTATTTAAACAAAGAAATTATAATCAAGAAAACGAATTGAGTGTGTCAAGTCCCTTTTATGTCTACTGAATTTCAGATATTAGTATGCTAACAGTCGAGCAACATTAGGGTAAGAATCAGAGTTAGGTTGCAGAGAGGGTTTATTCTTAATTTGTTTGTTTTTCAGCAGGTGAAAACATAAATTAACTCTACAAATCTAGCCAGACTCAACTAAAACTGGGCCCCTGAAAGGTTAACATCAAAGGTTAATGCTCTTCATTTTACACCTTAACATTTGCTTCCAATAGCAATTTAAATGGACATGACTTCTACAGTAGCTGGAAAATGAATGTGTATCTTAATTCAGTTATATTTAATAAAAAAAGCAATTCAACTTTGACTTGGTGACAGTTATGAGGCTTTTAAAGGGTGTCAATATTCTGCTCACATTGTGTTATGATCAGTCTGTGCCTTCAGACACTTCAGAAATTATTGAGGACAAGGAGCCAATATATTTTAACTACACTATACTGAATGCATACTGAGCAGGATCCTGTGTCTGTTTCACAGCAAGAAATGAAGTGATTTGAGTGGCACTAATGGTAATGTGACTCAACCAATTGGCCCCATTTTCATAACGACGTGAAGCCTGGCACAAGCAGCACCACAACATATTGTTCCTGACCTTGAAATGCACTTTTCCTGGTCATTGGGTGATTTCATTTGCATGTAAATGAGGAGGTGATGAGCTGGTTCTTGGTACTTGGTGATAATTGAGTCTGACGTTGCACCGAGAACAAACAGACGACAGGCACGTAAGTTCTCAGACCAACATAATTCATTTGATAATAAAACAAAAGACATGATGAAAATACAAAGCAGCCTCTCTATTTTCTCTCTTAATATCTATTTATATCTTTCAATCTGCTGCTCATTTCCTGTCTGCTGTGGATACTCAGCCCTGCAGACACGGAAGTTAGGTCTAACAAGAGAAAAAGAAGGTCCATTCAGCACCATGGACAGCAGCCATGCTCTCTTCAGCCTTAGGCCCCGGCCACACGAGGACGATAACGGTCGTATCTGCTACAGTTCACTATCAGATAGACGGTAACGATAATGGGTCCCAACATGTTAGATGTATGAATAATGGCTAGACCATGGTTAAAGAAGGTAATCAAACTGTTTCCCAAACGTAGGCACAACTTGACATTGCAGACTATCTTGTGCTGACTTGGATTTCTCTTTACACATCTTGATAGTTAATCTACCAGGATACAGAGAAAAGGATGACCCAACACACACAAACAGATTGAACACAATGATGCAACATGGCCATACAGTGCCTAAAGGCAGCCTGCTACTGCTTTTACATATTTAATGTGCATTAAAAAGTCAGTCATTCATTTATTCAATAAGGGTTTACAAAGGAAGCAAGCTGTCATAGATCCTTGGCTTAAAACAAATCTGGAACAGGTATCCCGGACAATGCAACAATATCAGCATACATCTACAATAAGTGGCTGTGTGACATCGTATTTGGAACTGTTCATTGTTGATTGGGAAGTCCCCGCAAAAGTTAAACAAACTGTATTCCAACTTCCTTTCTGTGCTCATTAAAGCTGGACCTAATGAAGGCCATCATTTGAGGAGTAAAAACAATTCATACCTCTAAGGACAGTCGAGAAAACATCGATACAACATCTAACCTCTATAGACTTCTTCAAGTGTCTGCTGTAGCAGTGAGCACACGCCTGAATAAACGAGACTTGGATTATAATGCACAAATTCTGCGAGTTTGAAAACAGACGTTTAACACTGAATTGTTTGGCTGTTGTTAGACGCGGCAAACAATAAACCTACTTATGTTCATGAGTAGGTTCTGGACTGGTCATCTATTACTTACCCCATTCTGTCTTGAATTCTTGGCGAACATTTTTGATTCTTTCTAGTTAACCACATTAACCACATCACTCCTGTTCTTCAGCAACTGGCTCCCCGTCAAATCCCGTATAGTTTTTAAGATTCTGCTCCTCCCCTTTAAGGCCATCCATAACCTCACTCCTCTGTACCTCTCCGACCTCCTGCACATCAACACACCCATCCGCACTCTCAGGTCTTCTGCTTCCCTCCACCTCACTGCACCCCCCTTCCATTTAACCACCATGGGGTCTAGAGCCTTCAGCCGCTCTGCACCCCGCCTCTGGAACTCCCTCCCACCTGACATCCGCAACACTGACTCTCTCCCCATTTTGAAATCACGTCTCAAAACACATCTCTTCACACTCGCATATCCACCCTGATCATTATCCATCACACATCCTCTGTTTTTATTTATTTGATTATTTGATTGATTTATATACTGCATTGTCTTGTTTATGTTTCTTATGCTGATGTTATGTATTGTGTATCTTGTTTTTTATGTGTCTGTACGGCGACCTTGAGAGCCTTGAAAGGCGCCTATATAAAATAAATGCATTGTTATTATTATTTATGTATATCATCTTTTTGGGGAGTCAGTTAAAGCTGTTGTCGATAGCTAATACGCCTAATTAAACTCTCTTTAACTAAATCCTTATCAGCTTCTTAACACAGCAGCAGTCTTCTCCTGCACGTGTTCACACCGTTTGTTCACAACAGTTAATACAGATGTCATAGAAAGACCCCAACATCTACTGAATGAACCTTGTTGCACAAAATTAAAACATCTGTCCACAGTATATTCAAATTACTTGCTCAACTGCACAACTTTTTAATATGCACTCAGTCTGTATTCAATTCTATAACATATGAGTAGCCTATTCCTGAGTTGAGGTGAAATTATTTATTGCTCCTTTTGTAAAGTATGAAGTACAAGAGCTGTCCCGTAGTATGTGCTTAGCTGCCAATTGACACACATACACAAGAGTTTAAATGCAGTAAAGAGTCTACCTATTTATTTGATTTATAACAGTGTTTCAACAGGAAATCTAATGTGTAAAATGTGCTTCCGAAAATGCATCAGGGTTGTTTTTTTCTTGCAAAATCATCTTTAGAATACAATGCATGCTATTATGTATGCCTGCATAAAATAGCATGCATCCTTAAGTCTATAGGTAAAGTATGGCACAGGCAAATAGCCAAACCTATGTTGGCAGTGGCTCAGTCAGTAGGGGCTTGGACTGGGAGCTGTAGGGTCGCCGGTTCAAGTCCCTGACCAGACCTAAATATGGAGTGTGGACTGCTACTTGGAGAGGTCCCAGTCCACCTTCTAGGCCCTGCCGTGGTGCCCTTGAGCAAGGCACCGGACTACCCCCCGCCCCCCCCCACTCCCATTGCTCCCCGGGCGCTGTACAATAGCTGCCCACTGCTCCTAGTGCTAGACAGAGAACACATGTCACTGTGTGTGCTGTGTGCTCTGCATGTGTGACCATTAAAGAGGGTTTCATCCCTCCCAATTCTATCTATTCTATTAAATCAGTCCATATTGAAAGATGTACTTTGTCATGATTTGTGTAGTGAATGATTGAAAGAATATATTTGATTTTGCCACTACTACTTTAATATTTTGTAAAAGTGAGAGCACTCTGCAAACACATTGGCCAATTATTTTCAGTTCAGGCCTGTGGGTGTGGGAACTGTTTTGAAAATATAACATGATAAATGGGATTAAGCTAATAAATAAAAAAAACATTTATGCAAAATATAATTACATAATGTTCATGTAGGTCTTCCTGCAATGTGCCACCAGATGGCAGTGTATACCTGTGTAGAAACACAATATACTTCCTCAACATGAGAATAGGTCAAATATAATTGATGATAATAAATAAAAACACAGCATAATATAAGATGTACTTATTTTACTTCCAAATTACATTATACCAATATGTAATTAGAGCCACTCCATCCACAATCCTAGGGGGTTGCACATATAAAAAAATCTGTTTTTTTTGTGTCCGAATGATCAACAGGACACTTGTGCATCTTCTCCATGCAGGCTTTGTATCCGAGCAGCCCATAATGCCTTGGGTTGCTTCATTTTCAATGATCTATATTGTATGCAGTCATGTGATGTGAGGGGCGGCAGACGCATAAAACGCACGGATACCCTGAACTATAAAAAACAGTATGCTCTTTATGTTCTACATAATTAATTTTATTTTAACACGAAAACCTTTCCATTTTAGTATATTTTCCATGACCTCCTATATGAAGTGATATTTTTCAAAGGAGATATTAAGTGTTATTGTAGTACGAAATCCGAGTGAGTTGTTCCTACAGGGGGCAGCAGAGACTCACTGTGGAACTCCAGCTTTTTTCCCTGACTGTAATTTGAGTGTTCAAATGAGAGAAAGATGGTATTACATCACAAAGTTCAATCTTAATTTGTCTGCTCTCATCCTGCATTATCTCCTCAGAGGAGCTTGACAAACTGATATGATGGCTGAAGTTTATTATCCAAAATGAAACTGATCCAGGGCTTGAAATGCCACTCGGCAGAGCTATTATTTTTCTTAATGGGCCTGTCAAGTACTAAAATTGTTGGCATGTGTGTGCATTCAGAGCTGGTGGTCTGGGAAAGAAGGATTCAGCGGGTTCAAATGCAGGCAGGCAGGTTAAGTGTACAGATGAGGGTGCAGGATTCTGCTGCTACTTGTTAGTCGACCCGTCAGTTTCTGCTGTTTCCTTCCTGAAGCATGGCTCAGCTGAGTTAATACTATAGGGGGAAATCAGAGCAGGCATAGAATGCATGTTGTTCATACAGGAGTAGACCGTTGTTTCTCACAAGGGGTATATGTACTCCTACAGGTCGTTTAGAGTACTGCAGGGGAATTTGAATAAAAAGGAAAAGCAGTTATGCATTGGTCCCTAAATAGTTCATTATTCTTTTAATAAAAAATTATACAGGGATTACAATTTAAATTCAATTGGTAGCTACCATACTCAGTCAACTGCCGCCAGGGCCGGCCCTTGGCATAGGCAGTATAGGTGAATGCTAAGGGCGCATCAACCCATCAGGGACACCGAAAATTGGGGAGAAAAAGAAAAAAAAAGTTAGAAATGAAAAAACTTTTTTTTTTTAAATTTCATAACAACACAATTTCCTGATTTTGGATCAACAAAGTACATCTTATTATCTTATAAATGAAAAACAGGTATAAAATACTATATGACAGTACAAAAAAGTTGTTATTAATAAACAAGAATACAGTTTAAAAGGGGAGTGATTTGTAAAATATCCATAAAGAAAAATCTGCTTACAGTTCTGTTTCATATGTGTTGAGAGATGTATCCATAGATCTCTTAATGTTGCTCTCAAATTGCACCAGATTGATGCAATATTAAAAACAAATCTTCCCGGGGGAGCATGCCCCCGGACCCCCCTAGAGGATGTTAGGTCCACCCCCACTTAAATCATGTTCAAATGGATATGATACTAAATGCTGTTGCACACATCTTGTGTCCATATAGATAGATAGATAGATAGATCGTACTTTATTGATCCCAAATTGGGAAATTGTTTTAAACCTATTTATACATATCTTTCTGTTTTGGTGGTCATGCCACAACCGTGCACGTGCATGTATGCGCGAGTCATAGTGAGTGTCTGTTAGTCCATGTAGTTATCGAGATTGTTGGTGTTGAACCCTCCAATTCTGAATCACCATCTTTTTTTTTTGGAACCAGAAGTGACACGAGAGGGTGGAACACTGAAAGAGACATTTCCAGGTTGAAGTTGTTAGATGAAAATAGAGACAACACCTTAAGCAGACAACACCATGATAGTGACCAAGGTAGTCACACCGTTAATTATACACTGCTTTATTGACTTGTTTGCTCTAAATGAGACCAGGATTTACTAAATGAACATCATGCTTTTTAAACTTGAAACTAGAGTGTTTATCGTGAACATTAATGCATTAGGAAAAAATGAAATAATTCAATTGAGAAGTAGGTCCATTTTCTCATTGACTTTTACGCAAACAGACTGCTTACTATGCCACCACTGGAAATGCCTCCTGCTGGATAGTATAAATAATGCAGGTTTCAGGTAGGCTACTTCCACATTGGCTTTACTTTTCAGACTCTGAGAAATGTAAATGATTACAAAGCATTTGCAATGCAGCATTTAAGAGTTTTCAGCTACGATGTTGTTTAGCTAATTAGACACTGATGGCACAGACAGGGACGTGCACAGACATTTTGGGGGGCGGGTGCTCAAGTGAGAAAAAGGGCACTTCCCATAATCATTTATAAAAAAATGTTTTAAAACGAAAAGTTAAATATAGTTGCACATCTCTGACTTACTGACCAATTTATTTGAATACCCTCACACTCACGCAATTGTTTAATACTCAGCAGAATTCCACAAAAGAATCAGCTAACACAGTGACAATGGTCTTATTTAGTATTCACTAAGCACAAGAGCAGACAACAAACTAGTAAAATTAGTAGTTATTAAATGAGCAGCCAACAATCAAAATTATGAATTTACTGTTTAAGGACATTACAGGCAAAAAGATCGTTTTTTCATGTACTTGTTATTTTGGTCTATTTTGCTTCCATGTTTTCTTTCACTCTAATGGAAATAAAACTTCCAAGAAACACATAAATGGTGTTCGTTTTACTACCATGTCTGAATTCATCTATAGATTTAAAGCTAATCTGCATTTAAACATAACATTTCAGGGGAAAATACTGACTTGACGTAAGTAACTATCTGGGGAAGTTGTGAGGTGATGTGTTTTTTTGTTTTATCCTTTTCACCTGCAATGCCTTGGTAACTGCATGTAAATTAGCGCATTTTAATTAGGCCTAGTTAACGCCTAATTTGCATATCAATGTGGCGATTGTGATGACGTTATTAGATACACATTTTACTGTATTCGCTTTAAGTGTCTCCCCTTAAGTACAGTATTAGCCTGTATGCCCATGATAAATTGCTTTAACTAAACCTTGAGCTAACCTATCCATTAGCTAGTAGCCTACCTAGTTAAATTTGTTATTGTCTTTTAGCTAATTAGCTGTAAACTCGAGGCACTGGCAGTTTAGTAATTTGTTCATCACCACTCACCTTCAGACAAGGCAAGAAAAGCCGGCATAACATGGGAAAGTAAAGTGGGAGGTGCTGCTACCTGTCTGTCTGAAGGGACTGCCGATGACTGTCCGCACCGCTGTGCAGGAGACGTGGAGGGGAGAGAGAGCATCGGAACTTCACAGTCTAATCTCCCGACCTGATATTTTAATTTTGTATTCAATCAATATATTTTGGGAAAGGGAAACTGTGCGCAAACAGCAGTAGATATATATTCATTTATAACAAATAAATAAAAGGGGGAAAAAAGGGCACTTTCTCTGGAGGAAGAAAAAGGGCAGGGGCTCAAGCCCACTTTGATATCTATGTGTGCACGTGCCTGGGCACAGAGATTATAAGCCTATAAGTATTGTGCATATTTATAGGCTTTTATTCAATTTAAGATGTTTTATGCCGGTTAGGGGATACCAGCGGAAAAAAAGATTTCAAAAGAGTGAACATTTTTGGTAAAACGTTTCAGAAACCCTGCAGTAGTCAATAGTAAGAGGAGACAGGGAATGCATGACTGAAGCATGAAGTGTGCTTGAGCCCGTCACAGATGTTGCAGCGAGCAGAGCTGAGGAGTCGGTAAGCGGATGTTTCACAATGAGATGTAAAAAGGCTTGAAGATGGTGTTCAGAGGGAAAGCCAGGACTCCAGCTGTGCCCCCTCTCCCACTCAGCACACATATGCACATATGCAGGTCCACCCACACACAAACACAGTGGGTGAAGGGTTGTGTTAAAATACAACAAATGTAAGCCAACCAGATATGCTTCTTACATTTTATTGAGTGTAAACGGCAGAGCGATCGAAGAGGAGAATCATTTTCACAAATTTGCATCAAGTCCAGAATTGGCAATCACGCACAATATATCTCACAGGAGAAAGCCAACATTATAACTGTTCAAAATAGTCTGCAAGTCAAGCACAATAATTGCATTTAATTATGTTTCTCCAGCTAACTGATAAACCGGCAGTGACGTGACCCTGTGAGTGTGTTGCATTTCAATAGCCAGTTTTACACATTAACTAAAATGGATAATGTGTTATGCATACCCTGATGGGAGGATACATTTATGTTGGCACATTAATACACACCAGCTATCGTAAGACATCTCTACTCTATTTTAGCTGTTAACAGAAGCTTCAAGAGAATGCATTATGTTGTTTTCTGATTGATTTACATCCTGGCCGCTTATTGTCCCCTGAGAGTTTTTATTCTTAGAGATACTGTAACTGTCTAAAAAGAAACACAATGTTTTCTGATTGACAGGTGGGATGATTCAGTGATCCACTGACCTCTGACATACCAGAAATGTTTTCAATCATCACTGAACCTGAGCTTTGCATATGGTATGGGATGAAAAGGTAATTGAATACCTCAGGAAATTAAACCTATTTTAAATTCACATTCATAATTTTGCAACCTTCTCTGAACTACAGATCAATTTGTAAATAATCCAGCGTAATCAGGGAGAGGAATCTGCTTAATTCAGCTCTGAGTCTGTGGCGTGTATAATTTGTTCTTGTTCCCCACTCAGGGGAGAGCAAAGTGTTTGTCAGCATGTTTGCTCTTGACCAACAAGTGAGTTGTCTTGTTGTGTTTGGCTCTCCTGCTATTGCCACGCTCTCAGACTTTAACCGCATGCTTAGGCTTATTTGCTTTTACAACTTTATGTCCTTGCTTTTTTTCCTAGCTTGGGGCACTGTGGCGCTTTGCAAAGTTGCACAGAGGCCGTGTTGCATAACCATATTTCACTGAGGCAACCGTTTTCTTGATGCAACCAATAATCTTCCTCACAGATATTGTAGGATTTTTACATTTTCACAAGGCCAAGAAGCCATTTTTACATTTTTACCTTGTCTGTTTTTGAATCCCACTTTTTAATTTTTTTATGCTGCCTATATTCACCTGATGGCATTAGAAGCATGCACATTTGATGATTATGGGTACCGTTGTTGAACATGTGCCTTGAGGCATATAAGCAATCAAGAATATTATGACATACTGGATAAAGGAGTAGCATGAAAAAACAAATGATGTTGGAGCCACCAAAAGGATGAATGAGAACAATTTAGTTTCATTACCTTCACCAAGGGAAGATATGTTTTCAGTTTGGTTTGTTGAACGCATGTCTGTTTTTCTGATTGTCAACCATATTAAAGGTCCCCTATTATACTTTTTTTCATCAATATATTATAGGTCTCAGATATATACAAACATGTCTCTGAAGTGTTTGGCTCGAAATACCAAACAGATCATTGCAGCATCCCATAATCCCCTCTGTTTCAGCCCTGTTTCAAAAGTGCTGATTCTCTGTCTGTTACTTTAGATGAAAATAAGGAGCCACTCCCCACGCCCCTCTGAGAGATATTTGGTTAAAAAGAACACAGTGGTGCTCTAGGAGGAGATTCAGGTGATAAGGTTGGGGGGGGGGGGTGGGTTACCTTGGTTGGTTATTGGCTAATGGTTACACAAGCCAAAAAATCGTTATGACATCATAAAGTGGCCAAAATCTGATCAGCTCATTTTCAGACAGGTTTTTATATAAATGGATCAGGACAAAAAGAGAGAGAATCTTTTTTCCTGAAGTTTTCAGAATCTCTTTACACAGAGGGGACACATGTTTACGTATAAAAGACATGCAAAAGTGAATTTTGCATAATAGGTGTCTTTTAAGAAAAAAACTTGTCCAGTTTTGATTAAACTTGGTGGAAAGATGTAGCATGGGGAGGAACCCATTACATTTTGGGCTGAATCCGAAACAAACTTCACTAATGAAAACAGCCTTGGCAGATGCCTGTGCTCTCAGAGTGCCCTTACAGATAAAATGTATATGTTAGAGGTCACCCAGAGACAGATGAGAAATAGGCTGATTTAGCAAACATATAATGCTCTTAATCTAAAGTTTGCAGATACCAAGTGCGAAATGCACCTAGAGGACAAAGCCATGTCATTTTGTTCCAACCCCAACAACCCTCTATCATTACATTTCTCTCTCAGCAGGTTGTCTGAGCACAGCTGAATGGAATATTCCAGTAAGAAAAAGAGACATACAGAGAGATAGAGGGTAGAGGGAGAGAGTGTGTGTGTGTATAAGTGTGTATGTGTGTGTGTGTGTGTGTGTGTGTGTGTGTGTGTGTGTGTGTGTGTGTGTGTGTGTGTGTGTGTGTGTGTGTGTGTGTGTGTGTTTTCAACACCTCCTCTCCACAGGGAATACTGATTTGATGAGTTCCTGTCATTGACATCACATGGCAGTAATTCACTTGGGATTCTTTTTTCCACAGCTCATTCTGTAACTTGAATGATTAATTTTGTGCAAGATGATGCCTATAGTAGATCATCTGCATTTTAAAATGTAGCCTTTAATCCCCTTTACAATGTAAATAATTCCAAAATGGTACAACAGAGAAAAATACAAAAAACAGAAGTATCTCTTTTTACAATATTAAATATCCTTTCCCTCCCTACTTTGATATGTCAGGGTTTTTCATGCATAAAGAACAAAATGCATAATTTAGTATTTTTCTTATGAAATCAAACACCTGATGTTTAACAAAGTTAAAATATGCATGAAGAGTGTGCTTAAGTCAGCAGTGTGTTTTATCTATATGTGCTTTTACAGATGGGTGACACTTCAAAGGGGCCTTATCCAGCTCATTTTCAGGTGTATATTAGTATTTAGTGTCTCTACTGGGACATGTCTCCATTCTTTAATGTTCAAAAAGCTCTTTATTTTTCTCATACTGCCTGTGTTGCAGCACCTCTTTTCACCCTCTGTCTGAAACCAGAGGCCAGTCTGCTCTGATTGGTTAGCTGGCCGGCGCTGTTGGGGGGGGGGGGGGGGGGGGGGATAGTGTGTGGGAGAGAAACTCCCTCTGGAGGGAACACAGGGGGTGTTTCTCAATGTCGAGTAAAGCTGCTTCAGAGCCACTATTTCAAGCATACTACGTCATCGAGTGCCGCCGAAGTACTGTTCCAATCTCCAGCATACTTGGAATTCTACCGAGCCCGGCGTACTCCGTTTGGAGAAATATCGAGGCTGCACATGAGTAGACTCCGCGGTCTTAAAATCCCCACAATGCTTTGCGCACGGACCAATTTCCCCAAATCTGTGACGGAAAATGTAAGGCGGGGCCTCTCATATGACGCACACCTGCACACTTGCTAGCGTGTTCCACTCTTTGTTTTCCGAATGCCAGGAAGTATTCTTGCCTCGCTTCTGAAGCAAGATGCTCGGCAGACATGTGCTACCAAGCAAGCGTACTCGCGATTGAGAAACACCCAGGGATTTTAGCCTTTGCAGACCAATAACATGCACAAAAAACAATATAACACACTACAGGAAAGGGAAAAATCATAATAGGGGGCCCCTATAAAGAAAAAGAGAAACATGCAGTATGTCTACATATGTTACTGTATACTATCATGCATCAAATTGTTACTCTTTAGCACGTCCATTTACAGGTCTTAGTCATTTACAGGTTAGTACACATGTGTAAAAAGGTAATTCACCTTTAACCTCAAAAGGTGTTTGTTCCTGAGGTGGGAATTATATTTCAGATGCTCTGAGCTTCAGCAGTTCACACCTTGTGCCTTTGAGACTATTTGTGAATTTCAAACTATAACCAAATGTGTCCTTAAGGGGTTGTATCCCCATGTGTCCTTTATGTTTTCCTGTATACCCTCCTCTGGGACTGACAACCACATCCAACCTCATTCAAAGTAAGGATGACATCATGTGCAGTCCTTCTCTGTCCCTAAAGGCCCAGTGTCAAACAGTTTTCCTGGGATCACTGATAAACAAAGCAGAGTGATATAAAAAAAGAGGCCAATGTGCAAATCTGTTGGATGAAGAGAATCCTTGCTGTTATTCAAAGTCAGGCAAGTTACATCGAGCTGTATCAGCAAATAAAATGAATGAAAGAATTTAAAGGTCCCATGTCATGGCCATTTCTACTGATCATAATTCCATTGTTGAGGTCTACTAGAATAGATTTATATTGTGCAATGTTCCAAACTCACATTGGTTTCTCATACAGCATCTCTGTATAGTATGTGTATTCACTCTCTGTCCTAAACGGCTTGTTGGAGCTCCTGCCCCACCCCCCCCTCCCTTGGAGCCCACTGTGCTCTGATTGGTCAGCTCGCCCACTCTGTTCTGATGAGTCTACCACCGTTACAGCGGAACATCAGTGATTATGTTTTACAATGGCGTTAGCAACCAGAAAATGACACCAGTAAGGACAAACAGATGAGAATGTTTGCGTGGGGTCTGGGTGCCGTGTTGGCGGGACGTTGCGGGGCTCGCTGCTGGAGCGGACAGTGTGAGCTGGATTACTGGTGTAGTTTCCTGGTTGCTGCGTTGGGTCTGCGAGACAGCGAGACACCGCGAAACTCAGCCTGAACTCAGCCTGAGTTCACACACACACACACACACACACACACACACACACACACACACACACACACACACACACACACACACACACACACACACACACACCACACACACACACACCACACACACACACACACACACACACACACACACACACACACACACACACACACACACACACACACACACACACACACACACACACACACTCGTAGCCTGGCTGTTTTACTCCCTACAGGGTGTACTTTGAGGGTTTGTGACACTGCAGACCGTTTACATGCATAAAAAGCTACATAACACACAAGGGGACGGGTAATAACCGGAAAAGCATGACATGGGACTTTTAAAGAAACACAAAAATGCTAATCTTTCTTGACTGGAGGTAATTCAATAAAACATTCAAAGCAGTCAAATGTTATCCCGGTATATGTCTCAGCATCATAAGGTCTATATTGTATTCCTTTATCAATCCACAATATTTATTGTCAAACCTAAATACACTGGGCAGTTATATATAAAGAAATATCTATCTTTACGAAATTATAAAAATGTACAGATAATATATAACTTAATATTGGACAATTATTGTTACATATTGTCAATAAATATAAAGTATGATTGCACATATCAGTTTGGTTTTTGAGTTAGATTGCCTGAAACACTTGTATAATCCAATAAATCAGGCATATTAACACGGGTGGAAGTTAACACACATCCTGCTGAGTTCTTGGCAGCCGGAAAGAAAATGTTTGCCTAGTCGATGTGACTTTTAACCAGAATGCTCCCCCGGGCTCAGGCCTGGGATTGGAGTGAAAGGTTGTCTATAAAATATGCATGTCACACTTGGGGCTAGCGGTGAAGTCAGTCAGTGTAGGTGTGTGTGTGTGTGTTTTCCTGTGTGTGTCTGTGTGATGGGCAGTGTGCTAAGGGGCTCCTTGAGACCAGAGGTGTTGATGTATATTTTAAAATACACTTACATTCTGGGAGTGGATTTATGCTGCAGTGACCATATGGACTTATATTGGGGCCATAATTCAACTGAAAACCCACAACAGCATTTGTTGCAAAAAAACAGGATGTAAAAGCCCTCAAGTCTCCTTTTAACTCCAACAGCTTTTTATTTTTGCATTATTGAGATCCTAGTTGTACCCCTCCGTTTGGCTTTTAAATGATAGTGGTGCAGTGCCTTGGTCGGCCAATTGCTTAGCCTCCCGTGTTGCTGCTTGCAGCTTTTTCGAGAATCGCTCATGCAAACAACCTCACACTGCGCTTTGTGGAGCACTTAGCAATACACCCACCAAGTGTGAAGTCATTTGGATGAACGGTTGTGGAGAAAATGGAGGGACAGACAGAGTCTCCTTCCATTTTAGTAAGATCATGTTTCCAAATAATCTCCTCGAATGAATACAGCATTGACATATTTTATTATCCAAAGCAATTTTCCCCATTTGATTGATTAAACAAATAACAAATTGAGTTTGTGAGCAAGCAGTTGTTCATTATATTCAGCAGACACATAGCATCATAAGCAAACATTTAGAGTTGTGTTCTTGATGAATAATAGAATAATCTCTCTCGTTTTAGCTCTATTTCTCCTCAGGAAAATGGTGGCCCTTAAGATGCTAAACCCTATTTACTACCTTTACTTCCTGAAAACAGCTTCCTGATGCAGCTGCAGAAAGGGTTTAGGAGAGGGGTGAACCAAAATGCATTTCACATAGCTATTTAATTGATTTTTGCACCTTTAAACAGTGCAGCTTGAATGTGAAATTGACTTCACAGTTGCATTTTGATATTGGCAGATAATTGCTTCTTTATCCTCAGGGGTCTGCCTGCTCCTGTGACCCTGAGAGCTATGGAGTCAAGGGCAACAGCCCCTGAAAGGTTCTCAATATAACGCGCTCCTCAGCCCCCATGAAATGTCTCCTGCTGCCTGTAATGGTCCCGGTCAGGGTCAGCCCATCAAAACAATATGCAGCTACTTCCATATGAGCTCATGACCCTCAAGAAGGAGCCCAGTGCTGGATGACAGGAGAGGGCGGGGCATAGGTTGATTGATCCCTGGATTAAAACTGACTGATGGGACATTGAACATCCTCTCAGTGCTAGTTCACCATGACCTCAACACATTTGCAATTAGCCAAAGCCTGCAGAAACATTACTTTCTGCAGAGACTGAGGCAAGACACTGATTGGTTCATTTTAACACACACTTTGTTGTGGCCTTACTGAGCATTTGTTTGATATTTTGGTATGGGAACCTTAAAGTGCAAACATAAATTGTTAACAATAAAGTTTTTTGGAAGAGAGGGAAGTGTAAAAAACAATTTGTTTAAATGTTTGTTTGTTCCAAGTGTAGTAAATGTGCCCTATACTTTGCATGCACATTATGATGGCTACCATTATAATGGTTTTAAAACTTGAAATGAACAGGTAAATCTTTTTTAACAGCCCCAACAGAGGCGCTAGTGTTGTTTCCACCTGGTGTGTGTGTCATCTTGGCAAAATGTGCTCTATGAGACTTAAGGACTTTGCCAGGTGTTTATATTTCTGTCCGTGGAAAGATTTTTGAACTGCAATGGACTCCCAACCATGTAAGATAGTCACAAAACTTTACAGATTTATAGAATTTATTTTCTGGAGGCTCCTGGCGGGCAAGGTGAAAGTCTGAAGCCCCTGGGCAAAGTGTACGCTGCCGTTCAATGTTTTCACATTTGCCCAACTGCATAACAACACCAAGCTAAGTCAAGAATTAGAAAAGGAAAAAAAGAAATCTCAGGAGACTGCTGTACTGTCAGCGAGAAAATAAAATCTCTATTGAAAAGATATCCTCGAGCTCAGGATTGCAACTGGCATAAAATATAAATTCAGCAGTAAAAATAGAGAGCTCCATGCTTCCTCTTCTGTATGTCAGGCCATGTGCATATTCATTGGGGTTCAACGCTTTTAGAGTTGATATTCTTTAGTGCATATTCAAGAAGAAATTACAACCATAATAACAAGGAGACAATCTGTGCATAATGGTCATATGAAAAAGACAAAAGCTAATAAGCTATAATGCACCATGTGGTTCAGGTGAAACAAACATTGAATGTAGTGTTTATCAATGTCTTATAATGGTTTAGAGAAAAAGCAGTAGCTTGGTAAGCTGATCCATTAATTAAACATTTAATTTTCTTTATTTGACAGCTCCTGTGGATCTTCCACTATTCCAACTAAACGTAAAACTGAAAAAAACATATGTTCCCTGTGGGCTTCAGCCACATATACCCTTTAATAAAACAAGGACGCGCATGTTCTCCAGTATACAGATTGAATCACTGGATGGTGGTTTGGGATAATGTCACCTCTCACTGCACTGCCAACCCTTTTTGTTGGTTGCTAGGAGACAACACTGTAGTGCCTAAAGGTTTCCAGAGATAGTGTAATGATCCAGAGACCTACTTTCCCAGCTCAAGTGTGAGAAGCATGTGCACAAAGATGGAGGAATTTCCAATGCATCAGTCAAAGGAAAAAAACTGCCAGCTTGTGTAAAATCTCAGATGTGGGTTATTCAAGCATTTGGCAATAATATGATTCTGTTAAGAGAGTACAAGCAAAAAGGTTTTTCCATGCACTGGTCAATCGAGGGGATTTAAGGCAATTTTATTCTTGCTATTTTACTTTCATGACTGTTTTTTACAGACTAGTGGAACAAAACATCCAAATCACACATTTAGGTGTTCATTTTACACATTTTGTCTATTTCTGTCTCTGAATTTCTCCTAAATTCACTCAAAGACAGCATAGGTCAGGATATTGCCTAATTTCCGTATAAACATAAAATTTCAGAAAACTTGGAATACAAACATTTTTTGTTAATGTAAGTTATCAACTGGGGAAGTTTTGTTGCGATATCTATTATTATTATTATTTATTTACTCTTTTTAAAAATCTCACAATATATTCACCTCTACTGTCTCCACTTGAGTAGCTCCACCTTTTCCAGTTTCAAATCTATATTCTGAAAGTTTAGGCTTCTTGATTCATAGCCGGATTTATGTAACATACAAAAATATGTCAGTGTTTGATATTCAATCAGTTTGCACCAATGGGGGGCAGTAAAGGTCTGCATCAGGTTGGCACTCCTTCATTCAAGAATTGTTTCTTTCCCCCTTGCCTTTCTCCTCCTTATTTTTTTATTTTCTGCCCATCCACGGAAACCGTTCTCACAACAGAAGTGGAAACAAAACACAGTGCGTTGGAGAGGACCTATTCCAAACACAAATTTGGACAAAGAGGGAATATCCCAGGATGCCTTTTTATGTTCATAAAACTCCTCTCAACTCTTCCTAAAAAAGTGTGTGCAAATATACTGTTGGTTCAAACTGCTCTGAAGACATTAAGACTGTTTATCCATCCGCCACTCCCTTTCCCCCTAAGAAAATCAAACACTAATCCACAAATAAGCAATTAAAGCTTAATCATGGCTTCAGACCTCAGAAGCTAACACTATCTCGCCACTAACATGTCTGCTCAGTGACACTACCAACTGCAGCTAAAAACAGGTGCCTTTTAAGTGAACTGATGGATGCAACAGGAAGTTATGGGCTCCTGTTCACTAAGGTAACAAATCAATTACAAAAGTAGGGTCATTTTCTAATAGACTTGTTTAAAACCCAAGTTATTTTTGTAACCAGAGGTGTACGCCTACATGCTGGATATTCGAGAGAATGCAAGTTTAAGGAACTGGCTTCATAATCCAGACCCTGAGGTTGCCTCCTGGATCTACTTCACAAACGTTATGACATCACTTTGTCCTGGACTTATTTTGACACAAACAGCAATCTTTTTATTAACCTTACCAAATACTTTCATTTCACAACTTAAAATAGTTTGGTCATGTGATTAACGGTCATACACATCAAGTTTAACAGTCATATGTGTCCTTTCCGGGAGTCATTTGCAATAGAAGCATTTGGCTGTTTTGGTATGAAGAAGTGTTAGCCAAGGACATCATTTGTTTGTCTGCTGACTCTTGGTTGAAGGGTACATGAGCTAAGTAAGAACCAATTACATTTTGGAGTGGATCCCAATCGGGGGGTATACACAAAGTATATTTGACTCTTTTAACATTTCAAGATGGGGAAGGTCTGCATTCTAGGAGTGCCCTTCTAATTTCTAAATGGTCAATCCCACCATCATTAATAAACTAAATGATTGAATTAATATGGTGAACACAATTGAACTGGGATTGCAAGCTGCAACTTCTGTCTTTAAGAATTGAAATGATCCTATAACGCTCTCAATCTTTGCTTAAAGGTGGGCTATTACGTTTGAGAAACCGGCTCGAGATACACTTTTTGTTATATTCCATGGAATGCTCTTAACATCCCGATAGCAATGAATATCTGAAGTGCTTTGACAAAAAATCCATAAAAAAATGTCATCTGTGGAAGCCGTAATACTGTAAAAAGCACGACCAATCATTTTAGCCGGCCCGGCTAAAATAACTGGATGGCCGACCTGCCTGTCAGCCTTCCATCTGTGCACAAACTTATCTCGTGCCCTCATTGGTCATGTGCGCGTTCGTGTGTGTTGGAGGAGGGGCTCTGTAAGGAACTGGCAGATTTTATCCGGTTGTGTATTTTCAAATTCTAGCGCACTCGAGCTGGTTTCTCCAAAATTACCTACCCCACCTTTAAAGGAACAGGTTAGAAATAAATCCTATTGGGATTCACTATATTACAAACCTTTGTTGAAGTGGCTGTCTTCATATGAATCACTAAGCTATTGCTAGCAAAAATGATTTGACTTCAAACTAGCCAGCATGGTTTAATGTGCTTGTGCATGAAGTCATTATAAGCATGTTACCCCCCACAACACATACATCAAAGGCATTTCCATGCTCTTATTGCTTCTTGTAGCCTCTTTCAAGTGTGTATATACAGCCTCAGAAAATAAAGGATGCCCAGCAGAAAGATGCAGTGTGAACCATCACAAGTAACATTTAATATCCGCTCTGTAGACTCACAAACATGCCTGCTAGGAAGGAGGACTCAGAGAGAATGAGCACTGAAAGCGCAGTTTGAAAACATCTCCTAAACCTGACTGAGAGGAACAGAGTGTGCACAAAAGCACAGAGAAGAGCAATGATCTGGGTACTATAGGTATATTCTCACATAGAGTAGGTGTTACTGTATATTTCATCCTCCGCCTGATAAAAATACTTTGACCAGTTTTTGCACAAAATGGAGGTATATACTGTATGCATTAGCTATATCAGATTTATGACAAACCATCCTCAGCCTTGACCTTTAAGACGCCCATCATCTCTTAACTTCTCCTTGATCTCTAATGTTAGTCAGATGTGACATTTCCGGCAGTCAAGTGGCAACATTGGTTTGGTTTTTATGACTGTAACAGCTTTCTAGCTTCAGTGTTTGTAAAAATTGGTGTCAACATAAGAAAGTAAATAAGATATTTTCTTTTCTTGGCTGTCGGCTGTGATTTTGTTTGAAGAATAACTATTTTTCTATCTATCAGTTGAAGAGAAAGAGAAACAGAAAAGCCTGCAGCTAACATGAATGCTGAAGATGGAGATTGGAAGATTTCACTGAGACGAGTGCACACAGTCATTTATAACTGTTTTGTTACCTAGAGATACATTTCACAGGCCTTTTTATTACATTATATATCTGAATGCAAACACAACAAAGGTCTACAGCCATGCAAGGGCAGTGCTTTGAGCCAAGAGCTAACTTTAGCATGCTAACATGCTCATATGACAACGCCAACATGCTGATGTTCAGGAGGTATACAGTTGACTATGTTCACCATCTCTGTTTAGTATGTTTGCATGCTAACATTTGCTAATTTAACACTAAACACAAAGTGTAGCTGAAGCTAATGGGAATGTCTACTTTTGAAGTTATGAACCAAGTATTGGACCAATGAATGAACTGATAATTGTTCCAGATGAAAAACTAAGGGTTCACCAATGCGTTACAATTCATTCTGAGGAGGGCATTCATGCATATACCGAATCTTTTGTCAATCCATTCAATGGTTGTTGACATATTTCAGTAAATGAACCAAACTGTGGCACTAAAGGAAAAGTCAGAGGATCACCAAGGTCATCAGGTTAATCGTCATGAACCTTGGTGCCAATACATCAATAAGAAATGGAAATATATTTCAATGATAAGTGAAAACTTGACCAGCTGGTGGTGCTAGAGTAAAATTCCAAGGATTATGTAAGTCGTATTTCAGTCTGGACCAAAGTGGTGAACTGAATGACACCCATAGAGTCACACTGCAGACACAGTGAGAAGGGATGTGTTATGTGTAAGCAGTAAACACTAAATATGTTTGCTGATCAAGGCTTGTTAATAAAAGGTTGTGTTGGAGTGTAATATCTCCAAGAGGGCAGTATATAGCAGTTTAATAAAGTTTTAATAACCCCACTGAAAAATATACAAAAGGACAACTTCACCCATTTCTGGATTCCAAAATGAAAAAGCAATTCCTCACAAGATCACAGTACATTCCTCTGCTATTAACAAATAGTTTAATTTCAGAAAAATACAAATCAACACAAACCCATAAAGCAATAGTTATCTTTTAGGATTTGTCATGCTTGTGTATCCATTTGTATTCCTAGGTTTAGTATCTGTCTTGAATTCATTATTATTGGAATTGACAGATACATACTTTTAATGATGGCAGTTATTTTTTGAAGCCTTATTCATTGTTTATATTTCCAAAGAATATGCTGCATGAATATAAATGGCAATGCTGTCTGTAAAACACATTTTGGACAGGATAGACAAAAGGCAATTTAATCTGATTTGTGATGGTCGAAAAATATCAGAGAAAAAAACTTTCTTTTTCTTTCTTCCTGGTATTTATTTGGTATTCTCTGTGAATTCTGGGTATTACTTCTCCCAGTTGTGCAGCGGCCCCCTGTGCTCCCTCTGATGTGATCTTCATCTGTGGGGAGTAGAAGTAGAGCACTCCCCTCAGCTGGGGGGGCTTAGAGCTTCTTGGCTTGCCTGGAGGCCCGTGTACCTGAGGTGATTTGGGATTTGTTGGGAGAGACTTTGCTGTGGTGGCGGTGGATGGGAGGTGAAGAAGTCTCACAGAACTAATGGCCCATTAATATTTGTTGACAGTACGCCGGTGAATCTGGACTTAGGCCATGTGCTGAGGTATTGTTAGGTCTTCTACAGCCACACTTCTAGGAAGCAGAGTTTAATCCTCTGCGGATCAAAGCCTGAAAACGCATTTGTTGAAAAGGAGCAATTTGTTTAGTGGTGTGCTGGCTCACCTGAGGAAACTCACAGATTGAAAACTAAAATGGAACCTGCACTCTGAATAAAAGGGAGAGCAGCTGAACTACAACTAGATTTTTAATAATGAATCACTCCCATATGATTGTTGCCAATCCCAGCTACATAATTGAAATCTTAAGTGTCAGATACTTTTAAGACATCACCATTTTGAGCATTTTTAGGATGATTGACCACATCACTTTTAATGTTTTTTTTCTAGTTTCTTAACTATTAGCAAAGACACAGTGGACTGAAAATACCCACTTTTCCTGTTGAGACACATCAGGTGGATGAAGTAAAGCTAGATGGAAGAAGTGGACATTTGGTTGACATCACCATTTTGGCAGCGAAACCTTGCTTTTTACTTTTTGTCATTCATCTTGCAGGAAAGAGAGTGTGTTTCCCAAAGTAAGAGTTCACATGAGGAATGGGATGGCCCATTTCAATTCATATTCTAAAATATAAAAATGTACTGCTAGGTAGCTTCTGATTTTCAAAGAAAAATCCTTTCTTTATCAATAATATAATGTTATAACTTATTTGGTGATTCTATTCTGTTAGTATAATAATAAAGTAAATAAAACGTACTTTAATGGTGGTGAATCTCAAATTACAATATCGTGGAAAAGTTAATTAATTTCCGAATTCAATTGAAAAAGGTGAAACTCATATATTGTATAGATTCATTACACACAAAGTGAATTATTTCCAGCGTTTATTTGTTCTAATCTTGATGATTGCGGCTTACAGCAAGTGTGTATGAGTTTCACCTTTTAAATGTAATTACTAAAATGAATGAACTTTTCCACAATGTTCTTATTTATTGAGATTCACCTGTATTTAGGTACAGTACTGGAGTAAATATAAACTATAAATATTATTTCCACCACTGCAGAGATGCACTGTACAGCAAGCGCCTGAACAAAACTGCCACTGAATTATTAATGTACATTTGTAAGCTTCAAAAGACAGCCTGCTTTGCTGTGATCCTATGTATGTCAGTTCTGATTGTGTGTAATCATGCTATATTTATAATGTCGCTGTTGTATATGTGTGTACTGGAGGGTGCTGGTGTGTACGTGGCGGCAGAGGGTGGTCAGGTGGAGGCCGAGCTGTCAAACCTGGAAACACTTCACTAGGCTGCATCTGTCATGGCGGTTTCAGAGCACTCGGTGCAAGAGCGAAATAAAGGGCGAGGAAGCATTTCCCAGCACAATGCCCTGCTGTTTATACATCACTCAGAGGCCACTCTACTCCAATGTCCATCTGTATTCTGACAAAGATGTTGAGCTCCAAAGCCTACAGCTCTGAGCATTTAATAAAACCCTCGCTCCCAACAATGGCAGAAAACACTGAGCTGGGAGGGAGAATAAATCAAACGCTAGCCGAGAGAAACCATTCATGTGCTGTATACTTATCAGAGAGCTAGTGAGCAGTGGACATGGTGTGAAATCTCAGCTGGTGCTTTGAGGAATTGATGGTAGCCTTTACTATGACTTTAGGGAAAGTCATGTTTGATCATTTCATATTAAAATTCCCAAAAATATATTTTGTTGAGTTTTGTACTTAACCCTAACCCTAAATAAATACTATACACTTCAAGGTAAAGGCTTGTTTCAAATCCCTTTTTACATTCAGCACACCTTTTTAAGATCTTGTTTAACTTAATATTTGAGCCGCATGAAGGATTTCAGTTAGCTGACGTTTTGATTTTAAGTGTTCAGGGAAACAAACAAACATTAGCAATTAGCTTGCAGCCCCTCTGTCCTTGCCTGCCGGGAAAACACTTAGTGTTTGAATTGGTTGAAACAACTAATCAAACTCAGTCTGTTCCTATTGTTTTGATTAAGAGCATCCTATTCAACATTCCATTTAAAAATAATTACATATTGTCTTTTTTTATTTTGTAGAGAAGTTCTCTTTTGATTGACATTTTGGCAGAGATATGACAAATATTCAGAAAAGGGAGAGAAGAGGGGAGAGGGGACTATCTATTTTTTCCTTGCTGTCATAAGAACAAGTACATTGTCGCCAAAGTCTGATACTCACTCGTTTGTGCAATTAAGATTAATTGTTGACCCAAAACGTATTAAAAACAAACGTTCCTTCATTTATCACAAACAAGGGCACTGTAATTTATTTCAATCAATCCCTGCTGCTGTTAAATCTAAGTAGTGAACCAAATGCCTTGCCAACAAGAACATCACACAGCAGAAATCACAGTGTATATTGTACTCTATAAGAGTACATTTAAGTTTCAGTGTATATATAGGTCCAAGAGTTAGGTGTTCTGTGAACACTGTCAAAAGAGTAAAATATAAACTCCAAATAAAGAGTTCGATTTGAACACTTTGGGATTCAAAATATGCTCTATACTCATGTTTGAAAAAGGTTAGAAAACCAGAATAATGACAATGCCCTGGTGTTTAGAATAACAATCAAACCATCCCTAACCCTAGCCAGGCCATTTGTTAAGACTAATGCCTTCAGTAGGAAGTAATGGGCTTCAGAGACAAAGTAGATAATTGGGAAAGTGTTGAGAGACGATGTTAGATCATGTCTTTACATTGAATTGTTTAAAACTAAGAATGTCTCTGGCTTTTTCCTATGGCATGTGTAATTGAAAAGAACATATGATTTCACATTAAAGTTTCATATTATACTAATTCATTCATCCAAATGTAGCACTATAATATTCCTAACAAACCAACACACACATACTAACACATACTCGAGCCTAGGAGATTCACTTTAGATGTTTTAGTACTGATGTGCCGATCAGATCTAAAGTCTTGTTATGTATTTATTCCCGGTACAGTGAATTCACATGACACTTTAATGATCCCTGTAGAAACTGGGTCATTGCAGCAACTGTGAATGTGTAGAATAAGACGGAGAGGGCTGAGAGAAGCAGCACAGGTTTAAACAGCACTGCAACATAATGAGCATATACACATGGACAAGTGCACATTCAGTGTGACGGAGGGTTAACTATTATCTGTATGTTATGACATGACTGTCACCATTTTTACTGTTAGGTTTAGAGATGATTGCAGTTTTTCGCCTGTCTGTTTCTTTGTCCATTGGTAAGCAAAGCAGTATGTTTGGGGCCTACATCATGTCAAATTATAATATCCCTCATTTTTAACAGTCTTTCTCAAACATTGAAATCCTCTCCACCTCCTTCACTCTGCTGTCATTCCACCCACATTATCTGCTCCTCTCTATCTACCAGTCACTTTGGCTTGGTTACCTGTCTTCTTTTTAAATTATTTTATAATTATTTTGATCTCTCTTCCTCCGGTTTTGCATATAGCCTAAGCTCAGCTCAGAGGGAAGAGAGACAGAAAAATCTCTCTCTGGGGTAAATTCATAATGACGTGGAGGAGGGGTTGTGTCCTGCGGCCTGATCTTGACGTCCAAACTTGAGTGGACAGTAGAAATGGAGAGGGAACTGCCTCTGTGGATTTTGGAAACTGTACCCCACAGTGAATTCATGCACAGAGAGCAGTGTGAGAGGAGAGACTGGAAGGGACATGTTTGATATGAAAACGCAGGTGCAAAATAAAAAATGCAAGGTCATGGCTAAAAGATTAAAACAACTCTCACACCCAATACCACTAAACACCTGTATTTTGTATACATTTCTGTTTAAATGTTTGTGTCTTTAAACTAACTAACTAAGGCTACAAGGCAAACACACATACTTTTCCATTTTTCCTATTTTCATCCCCACACATGAAGTATATACAGAGTGTGCTTTACATTTCAAATACAATGTCAAATATAATGGAGATATTAAATAAAGAATAATATCAAAAAGCAAATGAATAAAAAGGATGCTATGTTCTTATCTCAGTTTTCAAAATAATCTGCAATGTGTCCAGTTACTAAATTAATCAACACCTACAGCCAACCAGAATTCATAACTAATGGATAAAGATAGCAAAAAAAACCTTTTTGGGTTGGAGTTATATTTGATATCTGTGTCTTTAAATATTTCAGTAGCTGCTACTGCTTCAGAAACTAGAACTCAAAACATAACATTCCCAAGTTAGTTGGTAAACCTGCACAATTCAAGACACTGTTAAGTTATTAGAGAGCATTATAACAAATCAACATCCCAGATCCATTTACTGTACCTCTGGGAGAACGGCACATACAACATATGGCTCATACACAGCTCATAATGTCATTCCCTGAGAAAAGCACAAAGCATTTCTTCTCTTATTACTTAAAGATCTCCTATCATGCTATTTTTAGGCATATATTATGGGTCTCAGATATACACAAATATATAAAAAACATGTCTATTATGTGTTTTGCTCAAAATACCAAACAGATCATGCATGTTAGACATCCCTCATATCCCTCTATATTCAGCCCTGTTAGAGAAGGGAAGGATTCTGGGTCCTTAGCTTTAAAAGAAAAAAAAGAAAACAACAGTTTGAAGCTCAAATGCTTTTTCTCTTGTGGGTTTACTACAAGGTGAGTTCCTTTTTATTTCCTGCTTTTATACACATATTCTCTCCAGTACAGGTTAGCTCTGAGTGTTAGCGCTGCTTGCTAATGTAAACAAAGACCATATTACTTCCAAAACACGTCGTGTATTGTTTCTGATAGCGACTTTCTGATAGGGCCGTGGGCGTAAAGCCAGCCCACATTTTCGATATTACGTCATATCAGCAGCAAATCTGAATCAGCTCCGTTGTACGCCCGTTTTTAGAGATTTGAGTACGGAGGAAAAGAGAGAGGGTTTTGTTTTCTGACACTTAGTGAGTTCCCTGACACACCGGGGACACATATTTATGTATACAAGACATCAAAAAGTGCATTTTGCATGATAGGAGACCTTTAAATCTTGCAAGAAAGAATCTGATAACACTCCTCTCCTTTATTTGGTGTTCAGATCCCGTAGCTAAGTGCTTCCTGTTTGTGGGCCACATGTGTCCTGTCCTTCCTGCTGCTGTACAGTATAATGGAAACACACTGTATAGCCACTCCTGTGTGTCCCCACTGGCTGCAGGCCTCATTAAAGCTGCGGAGGGCTCAATGGCCTGTCAAACCGCATTTCTCTGCACATTTATCTGGAGGTGACCATCGTGTGTGTGCGCTCTGGTGTGTCAGTGTGTGAGAGTCCCGGGATGTGTGCTAGGGTATCAGTAGGTCACTGTGTTGGAGACGTTCTCTGTCTGGGCCTATTTACGGCTCTCATTTCACCACAGGCTTCTTGAATCACCATTAGGAGTGTGGTCTGCACATAGCCGTCTTCATCAATAAACATTACTTTTTTTCAAGGATGGTATATTTCTGTAATAATATAACATTTCTGCATTAAATGTCCCCCACAAATGACTAGACATATTCAATAATTTGTTGAGCAATGTCCCAATTTTTCTTTCTTACCAATTAAAATGTTAGTTTTGAAGTTTGTGTTATTTGATCAACTCAGATCCCAAGGCATGCATCAGCCTTGTAGTTGTCACAACAATAACAACATTTGGAGCCACATTTTTAAGATCTTGGTCGTTTTTAAACATGTAGATCTAGGATTTTAGTCAAAGGGCAGATGGATATTTTAGCTGCGGAAGAATAGAATTGGAGAAACTTTGTTTTTTTAATGTGAAACTACTCTTTTTAGTGTCTTTGCTAATTTGAATAACCTGCTCTGTTTGCTTTGGAGAAGAAAACACCTTTGCTGATAATAACGTTCTATTAAAAAGCCTCCTGAGCGTCTGGATCTGAAGTTATCAGACTGACAAGCTGAGCCAACATTTGTAGCAACTCGGTTTGAAGCCCCCGTGGGAAGACTGTTTTCTGTGGCTTTAAAGAAATGCTCATTTACTGACGTAATACTTATTTTTTCAATATTTATATCCGGCTTTAGAAACATGGTCTATTTGTTTGAAGAGGAGAAGACCGCTGTGAATAGGCTCCCAGTTAAAACAAATAAAAACGAAGACGTCATACCTGAGAGAAGCTGACTGCGGTCATGCTGGTGAAGGTGGTAACAACTCCCATGATCCCACACTACTTCATGACATCACCACATTCATTCTTTTGTTGTTGATTGAGAGAGCCCTAGTGGCAGAAACAATACAAACCGTGCAGAAAAGCTTAACAGAAACGTTGCCAACAGTAATTTCACAGAAAGCGGAGATTGATAGTAAAGGTTGAATGAAGAATAATTTACCCTGCCTTGTTTTTTCCGTCCCTGCACATACACAAATGCAGTCCATCCTTATAATGGCTGGTAATTTATGCTTTGAATATATTGTTGACTTCCTATTTTTTGCATGTTCCCTTCGCAGCCTGTCTGGAAGTCCTTGCAGTTTTGGCATTTTTTAGCTCATTAGAATTCCCTGCAGGAATAATCCAAGGACGCCCCTGTTCTGCAGGTGGATCATTTCAGCTGTCAGGACACATTTCTGCAGGAAACACAGTAAACAAGACGAGAGGAGAGTGACACAGAGAATGGCTTCTGTGACACTGACGACTGGAATGAAGGATGTGTTGTTGCATTGTATTAACCCCAGGGTGCATTCAGGACACGGGTAGACAGGGAGCTCTGCACATGTTGTGCACGTCAATTGTATCTAATGCAAACACAGTTACTGTGGGCAGTAAAACACAATATAGCCTAATCAGACAGAAAACATCCATCTGCTATTGTGGTGGTGTTTTCAACAGGTGAAATACAACACCGTAATATAAATGAAAACCATATCTATAACGTTTCTGTAAATACAGCTTATCAGCAAGAGACAGGCTGCATTATGTTAGCAGTATTGTTGAAGATTAACAATATTTAGTAATTAAACCAAGCCACCAGGAATTGCGCCGGGCACTGAAGCAAACTTTGGTAGGCTACTACAACTTCTGTGTCGGTCCTGACGTCATTGGGCCCAAAAATACTTTTCCCATTGAATAACATTGGGAATGAGACGTCCGTAAATCAGCGGATACATTTTAAAACTAAATCAACTAGTACGAACACTTTTATAGCACTTATTTAAACCATTAGGGTCTAAAAGTTGTAAAATAAACTTAAGGTCAAATCCAGAGTCATTTTTTGGGCTACTGTTTTTGCTCAATAGGGAGCAAAGGTATGGAGATAAAATTAAATAAAAAAGTGTTTAGAACACAGCAGAGAGAAGTTATTCTGACTTTCCTCTCTAGTAATAGTATAGCTACAAAAACACTGGATTCTACATTTTGGTTTGTAACCTGTTGGTAACCTGTTGGTATTCTCCAGGAGCCAGTCCAGATAACTGACAACATTATCAGGGGTTATTTCAGCTTTTCGCCTCAGACTTCACAAAGCTCCTACAGAGCCACTGAAGACATTATGCAACCCTCTGGGCTGAGCAGCACCCTGACTAATAAACGATCTCCATCGTGGGAAATAGGTGGATTTCTTTTGGCAATTCTCTTCCCCTATTTATATTTTTCATTCCCTAGAAGAGATTTGAAAATGACACAGATTTAAAGGATTTACTAAGTGTTTCATGGTAGAAACAACTTAACAGAGTTATTCCTGTACCACACACAAACAACCACAAGATCCTCCTAATCTTATTTCTTTAATAAATTCCAAGGTGACGGAAGAACATTTGACATGTCATTTTCGTGTTCTTCTAGAAAATTATTTTTCTCAGGGATGAGTGAAGTAAATTAAATATGAACGAGGTTACACAGGGAAAAGATGTTTGCACTATTTAGAAAATACACTGCAAAAGTCACATCCAGTAATGTGGGGAAGGTAATAGAAGGCCTAAAACTAAAGGGTCATCAATCACAAGGTGAAGAAAATACACTCTAGATTTTGGGATTTTGAGTCAGATTTGTGATCTGAACTAAAACACTTCCAATATATGGGGCAAAGCCTGCGAGCTAGTTCAGGCAGTCAACTCCACCAATGATACATTAACACGTGACGCACCTCGTCCCTCTTACAACCAACCAATCACATTCTCCTAAACATGCCGCTCTATTTAAGCTGCCAGGTCTTCCTGCCTCTGCCTCGCTATGCTGCTGCTGCCACTGCTGTGTTCACTTGCTATTGCTACGTTCATGTTCCTGCTGCTGTGTTTCATGTTGCTGCTGCTTGCCTGCCCCCCCACCACCCCAGCTTCCACCCCAGCTCCCACCTGTAGGCTCGGGGGATAGTTATCTAATCATCACTCAATGTTCTTTGTAAATCTGTGGAGTGATGAGGCCCGAGCCTCGACGCCAAACTCAAACTATATGCTGCTATAATAAACATATTAAGAAACACGTGAGTTGTCTGACTGAAATTTCATCGTGGCAAGATGGTATGAATGCTAAAAGCTACTGCTTAAACTACAGCATTTAAAGGGGAAGTTACCCATCGAAATCTGTTTGAGGTCTAACTAGCAACTGTAACAAAAACAGTTGGGCTAAACATGAGTTGGAGCTGAAAGCTACGAGTAAAAAAAGAAAGAAATGGGGAAGTGGAGTTAGAATAAGTATAATTTATCAGATCTCTACCCTTTGTAGGAGTTGAGGTTGAAATTCAAAAACGAAATAAAAACCTCACACTAATGCCAGAAGTGATGCATAACGGTTTATACATATGGCTTGCTGTATTTTGTGAATGCAGATATGAAAGATGCCATGAGTATGAATGAGATGATTAGAGATCTGTTTAACATGAAGATAAACATCCCAACCTCATGCTGCTGAGAGAAGATGTTTCTTCTGCTGGGTTTCCACGCAGGAACAGATGTGTTCTGTATGTAGGTCAGGAGAAAAGAGGAGTGTCTGCAAACTCAAACAACAAATCTCCCCATTGCTTTCTTTACCTGTGATTTGTAAGGAGTTTATGTTTTTCCTCATGCATACAGCTGTTAGCAGCGTAGCTGACACGTTGTGAATGTACCAGCAAGTTCATAAGATTGTCTGCATTAAAGAAATATCAGATTAGAACAAAAGTTCTGATGATTACCAACATTTCTGTAAGAAGTTCATGCAGTCAATTCAAGAATTTCCTCCTCAGATTTCACCACATACTCTCACGTTATCAACATAATTCATAAATAAAATCCAGAAAAAGCATGGATATTCTATTATTGCTTTTGTGTCTATCTATTTCTTCTCTGGATGAGGAGATTCTTTATATTTTTTGAAAAAAAAACCTGCCTCTTTCATTACGTCTGTGTCAAAATGTTCACTCTTGTGGTTTGAGTATGACTCATAGTTTGATGGTGATGATACACAAGTGAAAAAGAGGCAATACTGATTTCTAAATGCTTAATGTTATGACCACAATCATTTAAACTCTCATGTGTGCTACCTTGACTATGTAAACTGTTCTACACCTTTGTTGACTGTTTAATTTGCACTACTGTGCATATACTGTAGATATACTGTGGGAAGGTTCTGGGTATTGATCAGATATCTTTTTTTAATCTCTTTCAAGGCTATGCTGGGATATTCCCATCACACTTTGTCTTTAGTTATGAATTACTGATCGCAGAGCTGCAGAGAGAAACTTGTTAGCTAAAAGGGAGGCATGTCCATTTTGTCTCACCCATTGGTCTATAAGTATAGCCATTTTACCTGAGAAAAGAGACATAAGATTAAACCGAATAAGATTGTTCAGCTGAATCGCCAAATCCATTTGCTCAAAGACACAATGGTTATGAGTTTTGCAGGTCAAACTCAAACATTAAGAAACTAAGACTCTAGGAAGCATGCATGTTTCTGTTATAGTTGCAAAAGAACATGTTCAAGCCTCCCCCACCCCCCAGTATCCAAGTTGAATTATTTGTGCTGACTTTCCGTTATACATAGAACTTACTACCGAACATTTCTGCGACATATATTGAATGTCAGGGAAAAACAAGATATAAATTCAAATATGACATGGAAATAACCTCAAACATATTCACTGCCATATTCTCTAATTCATTTACTTGCATATCTGTTTCATATTACCAACATTTTTATCAAATGACCCAGAATAATCAGGTTTTTCAATACTTTATTTAGATGTGGCCATTGCACAATTTCAATGCCTGAATATCTTTCATAATTAAAGGTACTTGCTCTTGGAAAGGTATACTTTCCTAATTATGCCACTATACGTATATCTGTGTGATTTATATTGTTCATTGCAGTTATATTTGGACAATATGTTGTCCAACAAAAGCAGTTATGACACGCCTACATAGACACATTTTAATGAAGGCTTGGGTGATGCTACTGATAAATGAGAGTTACTTTAAGTTACCACATGGCTTTGTTTACACATATCAATCAAAGCCACAAAATGACCTTTAGTGACCTAATGGTAAAAGAAACATTCATTCTGAAATGTTGAATAACACTCTTCAGGGAGACAAATGGCAGCATACAGAGCAATAAAACAGGTGACATGGCTTAGCATTATGTGCACATTATTCTCCTCAGACCTCATATGATAATGCCTCTGGATATCACAGCGGCCGATTCGTTTTTAATAAGCACCTTGCTATCCACGGTGGGCCATTAGTACCCAGACAATAATAACAGCAGCGTCCACATGAGCCAAAGAGGAGAACAGAGAGACAAATGGCATCCAGTGCAGAGACACAGTGAGGAATAACACGCTGTACACACAACTAAAAAAGCTAAAATCTTCCCTGAAGCATGACTACCTTGATCGAAAATCGAAATGTAACGATCGACTGAACAGCCTCGATAAACGCGGAAAGAAACCTGAAGAAAAAAGGGAAGCAACAGTGCAATGCAGAAAAAGTGATCACAGCATGTCGGGAATAGAGAAAGGAGCAGATATTTATGTGACGGATGAAAATAAATCTCTCCAGTTCCCTCTCTGTCTCAGAATGAGTGCGTGGAGTAGTGGCAGGCCCTGAAGCCGTCATGGATCCAAATCTAGTTAACCCCGGCAGAGACCTGCTGTCAGGGAGCCAGAGAGCTGCCGCTCTGCCGGGCTGTTCCAACAACCCCCCCCAACCCCCCCCGGCTCTGTGTGCGACCCTCACAGCTCGATGATCAGCCTTTTCATATCTCGCTTTGCGACATCGGGAGACGACTTTGGCCACGATCACCTCCAGCCTGTCTCATTGGCTCATTATACATACATTTTTCATGAGAAGCTCCACACAGAGATACCACCTGCAGGTCTATTAGGCTGCTATGATGGAATCAAGTTATCAAATGTCTCAAAGCTCAGCTGTCATTTTTACTCTGACAAGTCTCTGTCCTGACGTTATTAGCTGAACAAAACACTTCAAATTACATTTCCTTATAACAAAACTGCAAAGTCTTATGCATCTTATCCTGAATTACACTTGTTTTTGACGTATAACAAATGCATGTTTAAGAGGGGGGGGGGAGTGGGGACTTTGTCCTGTGTTTGAATTATTTTTACTCATGTTTAAATAATGTAACAAGCATTGTTTAAGCCAAACAATGATACGTTCTCCAAACATGACTAATTCGTTTTGTTGCCTGAACTTAACCAAGTGTTTTTGTTTTAATTTACAAGGTTAACTACGTGTTTAAAAACGGAGACCGTAATCAGATGAAAAAACCGCCAGCAGGCTTTAAACCAATTCCAATGGGAAAATAATTTGCCTCTTTGTTAGACACAGAGCAATGAACAAAGTATTAAAAGCAGAAGTCTGTTGAGTTTGAAAAGCAAGGGATAATGTCTCACATGAAAACAAAACTTGAGTTATTTTTTGTAAAATGTTATGATCATTTGATGCTTTGTCTATAGCTTGAGGTACTTAACAAGCGAGTCGTTTTTTTTCTCCGATCCTAACTTAGTAGTTTTGTTGCTTATATTTAGCCGCGACAGTTTTGCTATGCTAACCATGTGCAAACCTTGCGTTAAGATGCGCTGAAGGCTGCACAAACAATGGCTACTCAGATGAGGGGTAATCTCATTGTTTGCACAGAGTCAGGCTGGATGTTCCCCTGTCTTCAAAGCATTCAGATGTGAGGATGGTACCAATCTTCTTCTCGGCAGGTGAAGGCATATTTCAAGCTATTCCTCTAATGAGCTTTCCGAAATCTCTTTCTATGATGTTCTGTAATTCATCCTCTCTTTTCTTCTTGTCCTCATTGTTTACTAAAAATCTCCCTGTGTTACCTCTCCCTCTGCCCTTTCCTGCCTTTGTTTCATTTCACTCATCCCTCTGCCTTTTCTAGTCTGGATGGGAGGCTAAATTAGTGTGTAATTATATTCACCGGCTCCTAGCTGTGTAGCTCTAATGGAACACAGCCTCTCCATATACGCGGTAATAGTCTGACAGAATCCAAATGAGAGGGGCCCCCGCTCCCAAAGGCTAACTTGATTTTCTGCACACATCTCATACAGACAGCTCACACTGTCCAAGGCTGAGATTACAACATACTAGACACAAAGAAGACGACATGGTGGATAGCTCTGACATTTCCAATGATTGTCATTGTTGTGGCATTCAGGTCTTTGAATAATGGGCTAGGTTAGAAAAGTTTGCAATCATGTATAGCTTTCTGTGGAGTGGAATTTTGTGTTGGGTCAGTTTATTTGCATAAAATGGTTATGCTAATTTCTTGGATTTGTCCGATTTGTATCCCTTTAGAGGCAGATTAGAAATCTCTCCTCTAAAAACGGTGCAGCACCACAGAGGCCAATCCTGACCCAGATTTGCTCCATCATTGTTTAAAAGGTAAGATTCAGAGCTGCAGGTATACAAAACTCACAGTTACATAAGCCGTTTTGGAACAATCGGAAACGGGGGTGATTTAATGTTGTTTTATTTGCGAGTGGTTAGGATCAAGCTGAGCAACAGTAGGTTACACAGAGGAAGGAAGTGGATGGGGTTCAGAGGGAAAGAAGAGAGGGAAGGGAGTGACGCATTAAGGTTGGGCTGGGATGAATAAAGAAGGCAGAACAGAGCGATAAACTTTGAGAAAGGAGTATAAACGGGTTTCTGAAGTGGAGAGGGAACTTGTTGAGACGCCACTTATTTTAAACCCTTCTAACAAAACATCACACTGTCGTCCCCAAGCACGCACATCCTCAGTCAATTTACTAGCACAACAAAAAGGAAAAATGAAAACCTGTAACGATTGCAAGGTAATTGCATTTCTCCTCAAGCTTTTTTCCAAAGAGAAAGAAGAAAATAACAATTGAGAGCGACAGCAATTACGCTTGTGGTGACAAAAGAGAAACGAGAATAAACATGTTCTGTCAATAGAAGAACATTCTCCAAGCAAATATTTACACCTTGATAAATATGTGTTATTAGAGCATTTAAGGCACAGTATGTAATTGTTTTCAAGGTTCAAGGTTCAAGGTTCAAGGTTCTTTATTGTCAATCTGACATAGCTACAGAGTAATTATGCAGTTGAAAATCTTATGTCACAGGCTTCTCCAACAATGCAACATAATAACATAACATAATAACAATAAGAGCAAGAGCAATACAAAAATAATAATAGTTATAAAAATGAAATAAAGTTATGATGTGGAATAGTGCAGTATGAGTCTATATACAAGTTATTGGAATGATATATATATATTAGGTATTAGATACATACTACTGAGTAGCAGTTGAATGTTTGATGTTGTTTCAACAGTTCAATTGTTTAACAGTCTCACTGCCCGCGGGAAGAAACTGTCTCCGAATCTTCTTGTCCTTGCCCGGATGCTGCGGTAACGTCTGCCAGACGGCAACAGAAAGAACAGTTTGTGGCTGGGGTGATGGGGGTCTTTGATAATCCGTAGTGATTTCTTCCTGAGCCGCTGGGAGTAAAGGTCCTCCATGGATGGCAGCTCCGTCCTGGTGATGTGCTGTGCAGTTTTCACCACCCTCTGTAAAGCCTTACGATCGAGGTCGGTGCAGCTGCCGTACCAGGCCGTCATGCTGCCAGTGAGGATACTCTCTATCGTGCACCTGTAGAAGTTGCAGAGTATCCTGGAATCCATTTTGAACCTCCTCAGCCTGCGGAGGAAGAAGAGCCGCTGTCGAGCTTTCTTGGTGATGGTGGTGGTGTGAAGAGACCATGTCAGGTCCTCAGTGATGTGGACCCCAAGGAACCTGAAGCTTTTGACTCTCTCCACCGTAGTCCCATTGATGGCGATGGGGGCGTGTCCCTCTCCCTGCTGCTTCCTGTAATCCACAATCAGCTCCTTTGTTTTGCTGATGTTGAGATGGAGGTTGTTCTCCTGGCACCAAGATGTCAGGTTTTCGACCTCCTCTCTGTATGCCGTCTCGTCATCGTCTGTGATCTGGCCGATGACGGTCGTGTCATCAGCAAACTTCACGATGGTGTTGGAGCTGTGTGTGGCCACGCAGTCGTGGGTGAACAGGGAGTAGAGGAGAGGGCTGAGCACGCAGCCTTGAGGGGCACCGGTGTTAAGAATCAGGGTGGAGGATGTGATGTTTCCCACCCGCACTGCCTGGGGTCTGCCCGTCAGGAAGTTCAGGATCCAGTCGCAGAGGGCGCTGTTGAGCCCGAGGTCTCTGAGCTTGATGGCCAGCTTGGAGGGCACAATGGTGTTGAATGCTGAACTGTAGTCAATGAACAGCATTCTCACATATGTGTTCCTGTTCTTCGGGTCCAGGTGTGAGAGGGCAGTGTGGAGGGTGAGGGCTATGGCGTTGTCTGTGGACCTGTTTGCTCTGTAGGCAAACTGCAGGGGGTCCAGAGATTCAGGGAGGGAGGAGGTGATGAATAATTTGACTAACCGCTCAAAGCACTTCATTATGATGGAGGTGAGTGCTACTGGGCGGTAGTCGTTGGGGCAGGTGATGATTGTCTTTTTGGGGACAGGAATGATGGTGGAGTGTTTAAGACATGTGGGGACTACAGACTGCAGCAGGGACCTGTTGAAGATGTCTGTGAACACCTCTGCCAGCTGAACTGCACACACCCTGAGAACACGGCCAGGGATGCCATCAGGTCCAGGAGCCTTGTGTGGGTTAACCCTTTTAAAGGATTTACACACATCTGCCCTATTTAAAACAAAAGGGCAGTGTAGCTCCTGGTCCCTCTGTACCTCCACAGCCTGGCTGCTCTCAAAGCGTGCAAAAAAACTATTTAGCTCATCTGGGAGAGATGCGCACGCAGACACTCCCGCAGCACCCCCCGCTGCTCCTTTGTAGTCAGTCATTGTCCTTAGTCCCGCCCACATATTCCTAGTGTTACAGCCTTTGAAGTCAGATTCCACCTTCTCTTTGTACTGTCTCTTTGCATTTTTTATTGTTCTCCGGAGATCATACCTAGACTTCCTGTACTCCTCCAAATCTCCCGCTGTGTGCGCGAGAGTGCGCGCTTTCAGTTTGCCGCGCACCTCACCGTTTACCCAGGGCTTTTGATTTGGGAATGTCCGTACAGAAACCTTCGGTACCACGTCATCGATGCATTTCCCAATGTAGCAGATGACAGTGTCCGTGTGTGTGTTGATGTTATTGTCCTCAAACACACTCCAATCCGTAGATGCAAAGCAATCCTGCAGTGCTGAATCTGACTCCTCGCTCCATCGTTGTACTGTCCTTGTTATCGGTCTGTCCCTTTTAAGTTTCTGCTTGTAAGCAGGCAACAACAGTAGTGAGATATGGTCTGATTTGCCGAAGGGAGGGCGAGGGAGAGCCTTATATCCATTCCGGAAAGGGGAATAAACATGGTCCAGTATGTTTCCCCCGCGCGTCGGGAAGTTGATGTGTTGGTAATATTTTGGCAAAACCTTCTTCATGTTGGCGGTGTTGAAATCTCCGGCCACAACGAACGCCGCATCTGGCCGTGAAGTCTCGGTTTTATCAATAAACCCAAACAGCTGATCGAGTGCCGTGTTGTTGTCGGCGAGTGGCTGCGGCGGGATATACACTGCTGTTATCACAACAGATGTGAATTCCCTCGGCAGATGGAAGGCCCGACATGAGATCATGAGGTGCTCTAGCTGTGCGGAACAGTCCGATGAAATAATCTTCACATCTGAGCACCAGTTGTTGTTAGTCATTACACACACACCGCCTCCCTTACTTTTCCCCGAGTTTGCAGTCCGGTCCTGACGAAAAATAGAGAATCCGTCAGGGACAATAGCGGAGTCCGGGATAGCGGGGTTGAGCCAAGTCTCAGTGAGAATTAACACGTTACAGTTCTTAATGTCCCGTTGAAAAGCAATCCGGCTTCTGAGTTCATCTAGCTTATTTTCAATGGATTGAACATTAGCCAGAAGAATACTCGGAAGAGGGGGCCGATTCTCACGTTTTCTTAGTCTGACCAGCAACCCGGCCCGGCATCCTCGCTTTGTCTTCTTCTTGCGTCTCTCAGGTAGAACAGCAACAGGTAGCCATGGTGAATCTCCATTGTCTGTCGGAGGGTTAATATTGTCCACGAAGTTTCGCAATTGGAGAAGTTCCTCTCTGCTATATTGTATGGCAGAGTAGGTGCGGTCGGCTAGCATGTTGCGAACCATGTTAAAAGTAAAACGGCAAAAGTAAAAGAAATATGTACAAAATACGAAAATGGGCAAAGTTGGAGAGGAGCACGAAGACGATGCGGCCATCTTCACCGGCGCATCAACGCAACATAGTTTTAACACTATAGGGATCAATCGAAAGGATGACAAAAGACAGAGATTGATTGCATCCATCGCTGTGGTTGCAGTTTTTAACCAGGAAACATCTTAACATCTTATCTTAAGGTCTTCTCATGTCCAAAATAAACAGCGAGCAAGTAGTTAACCGCTAAAAACACAGAATAAACAACTCCAAGAAACATAGGTCTAGTCATATTTGGACATCTTTAATGAACCATATGTCTTTTAGTATCTTCCAACAGAGGGCCTACACCCTACACCGTGTTATACATCAAGTGTTAGACTGGCTCTTCCCAGCAGTATGCCACAGCAGCTTCTGATGGAATATTTAATGCATGAGACTCTAAGAATGGATTCCTGCAACATCTCTCACATCTACTCCCTATACACACACTCTGCAGTTAGCTTTCCCCGTCTATAGCTCCTGGGTTTCTCTTCACATGCCACAAAGAAAAGATGCAACCCAAAATTGATATCAAAAAATATTGATTTATCTTTAAAAAACATCAATTAAATGCTTTCAACTGAAATACAAAAAAGGGGAGGTGTCCTCAGGAGCATTAGCCAGGCTGAGATAAATGATGTTCCTCTAAATTGTTTCCAATTCCCATTGTTCTCGCCAGAGCCACAATCTCTTCAGCCCTCACTCTTCATCAACGGATAAAAGATGCAAAGGCAATGAGAAAGATGGACAATTCAGAGAGGCAAATGGGGGGGGGGGGTAATTATAGAGGGAGAGTAAGTGGGTATGTCCGTGAGCTGCAGTGACATTTGCTAATATGTAAAGTATATTTTTAATTAGCATCTGGTTGGGAGGTATGGAGCAGGAAAACGGTGAGAGAGATTGATGTGAATTACAGAAAGATGTGATACTGGAAGTGTGTTGAGAATTGAGTATTGGAGACAAATCCATCAGAATATGGCAGTGGTTACAGACCTGATTCCTAAGGGGGAAACATGTCCCTATGAGGAAAAATCAGACTGATTTGAGATGGGAATTTTAAATCCTCCTCAGACAATTACTCATATTCCAAAACACACTCTCAGGGACATTTATCTTCCATTTTGTTGGACGTGCTTTAATCAATATTCATTGAAATACAGAGCAGCGTCTCTTTTGGAACAATCTACTCCCATCGATATATCAACGTTATCGCTTTTAAAAATGTTTTAACTTATTAGCAAAGATTTATAACACTTCATTGTTGCATTCCAACTTGTAAACAAAAACTTTTTTTTTTTAATTGTACATTTTTATCCATTTGGTATTACTGCTTAGTCTTGAAAGAGGATGGTTTATGCAATCTTTTAAGTTTTTATACCTTTTCTTTCTAAGTATTTTAATATTTTAGGAGTTGTCTTCGCAACATTTTCTTCTAACTTCTCCTGCACACTTTCTTAAATATTTCTGTATTTTTTTGTACATGTACATGTGCAAATAAACTTAGCTTTCATTGTGACTGTGTTGAATACAGCAGAGTGAACCCACATACAGTAGTGAAAATGTAAGCCTCATTAGCAGGAGGCTGTTATCGCAATCATGTCTCCCACAAAATGTGTTTATATACCACTGATTTGTTTGCCAATCTGCTTTGGCAAATTCATTTTTCATAAAGGAAGCTTAATTGCTGTCTGATTATGTTTACTGGCAATGTTGTTGTTTTTTGATTGCCGTCCTGATACTGCACAGAATACATAAAGAGGATACCAGGTTGGAAAGAAATGCCTCCTGAATTTGACTTTCTTGAATCGACAAGAGGAGAATGTTTTGATTCACTTTCCAGCCAATTTGCTAAATGTTCATATGTCGAGTAGGGTCATGAAATTGATCATCAGAAAAAGTCAGTGAGTGAAACAGACAGAACTGAACACCAGGGCTGCTTCTCAATGTCAAGGGAGGATCCTTCAGAGCCTCTATTTCAAGGATGCTACGTCATCGAATCCCGCCGAAGGACTGTTCCAATGTACATGATCCTTGGAATTCTACCGAGGACTGAATCCTTCGTTGCAGGAAATTTCAAGGCTGCTCATGTGTATCCTCGGCGGTCTTAAATGACCCACAATTCTTTGCGCACGGACCAATTTCCAAAATCTTTGGCGGAAAATGGCTGAATCCAGCCAGTACACATTTAAATGTAAGTAAGTTCAGTGGCGTATTAAATGTGCACATGACTTGTGTTTAAAGTTTATAGTCCGTGTCGAGACGAAAGTCAATATTGAAAGAAAAATAATAATATCTGAGAAAAACGGATAAATAATTATTTGTATGTTTTTTCGTTTAGAGTATTATTATTATTATAGTGTTGTTCAATACCAGGAGGGGTATTCGTTTTATTTTGAATAGCGTAGGCTACTTTTCTTAATGAGAAGCGGGCTGTTATTAAAAAATATTAATGCCGCTTCCGGTAACACGGCAACAAAAGGGGCAGGAATTATGATGGCCGGTCCTTTGTTCCCAAAGCCACGGAGGGAAAAGTTGGCGACAGTGTGTGTGAGGCTCCAGAGACGCCGTTGTTATGTTTCTCCGTTGTTTATTGCGTTTTGCGTTCTTGATCTGTTGCCTTAGGTGCTTGCCCCACGGGAACGCATACGGCAAAACGCATAGGATTAACGCAATCGCAATCGCAAAAAAGCTTCCGTCCACACGCAATATACACCGGATAGTGTCTGTTCACACGAGACAGCTCCGTTTAGCTCCAACCGCTGGAAAAAGCGTCCTCGTGGGGCACCAGCCTTATTGTGTGAGAGTGCTGTTGCGCAATCAACGGCTTTTACGCAGCGTGGTTTGTGTGCGCTCCGTTTTGTTTAGTGTATATTTTTAGACAGCGCAGATGATGTTCAGTGAGGTTTTCTGGTTATAACTCTTATTAATTCTTTTAAGTTAATGATGTTTTGCAAAATAACTCACAATTTATCATTTGAATTATAATACCCTGAAAATGGAATGTGACTGAATTTTTATTATTAGAAATAATGCAATGAGGCATACAACATGTTTGTGATTTTGTTTGCATGTGAACTAACATTTGTTTGTCCTCTGTGTTTGAAGGTTTTCAACCTGATGAGATTCTGACGAAAAGTGTCTTATAAATAACTGCTGTGCAGAAAATAAAGACAAAAAGAAAGAATCTGAGTTGTCCAGGCGTCCTCTGTTGCCCTCCAGCCTCTCAAGTTTGGGCATAACACTGAAAACAGGCCAAAACCCAGAAGAACTTGACAGTGAGATTGGGGAAGGATTATAGGCTTTGTTGAATGGTGGTAATAAGTATTTAAGACATACTAACATGATGTGAAAGGACATCTTACTACAGTTTATTGCAAGTGAAATGTAAGACTTTGTAGGACCTCTTTTAATGTCACTCAGAATAACATTTAAGACATTTAACAAAATAAAAGACAAAAAAGTCAATTCCTTAAGGTTATTGACAAATGTGTAGTTTAGCATAACCTACTATGTCCCAATACTAGCATGGTTTATTGACAGCTGCATTTGAACAATATTAATGTTTGTTGTTAAAGGTCCCATGTCATGCTTTTCCGGTTATTACCCGTTCCCGCGTCTATTCGTGATGTCTCGCTGTCTCGCAGATCCCACGCAGCAAGCAGGAAATTAACCCAGCTCACACTGACCAATCGGAGCACAGTGGGCTCACAGGGAGGGGGGGGCAGGAGCTCCAACAAGCCGTTTAGGACAGAGAGTGAATACACATACTTTACAGAGATGCTGTATGAGAAACCAATGTGAGTTTGGAAAATTGCACAATATAAATCTATTCTAGTAGACCTCTACAATGGAATTATGATCAGTAGAAATGGCCATGACATGGGACCTTTAACATTCATCCAAGACTCGGTTGGAGAATTTCAAAATGTCGCCTAGGTGGTTTCTCGAAAGTTGTCTACCGCAACTTTTATATTTTATAAGTCACACAAAGGTCTTTTTACTAACTTTAACCATAAAGCTTATGCTGCCTAAAACAAAAACAACTCAAGTTGCAGATCCCTCTCTGCAGTGTCAGAATCCTTCACCTTGCTCACCCTCCATCCCAGGGCCGCGCTGGTAGCTCTGGGAGGGAAAAAAAAGATTTTTGACCGTTGGTGCTCATCCTAATTTTCGGCCTAGATGTAACGACATTCATAATTAAGTAAATGTAACACCCTTTTCACCCCGGTTACACGTTTCATTTGCCCTGTACGATGGGCGCTGTAAGTGATGAAAGTGGGGGAAGTTGGCTTATCAGGCGCCCGCAGCTCACAGCCAAAGTGCGAGAGAGAGAGAGAGAGAGAGAGGGTGCTCCGGTACCGGCGCTGTTGTTATTAGCATCTGGTGCTAGCTGCTCTAACGGATATACGAAGAAGATGTTTCTACAACAAGGGTGGAGGAGAGCTCTCCTGTCAGACTGAGAGGCTCAGTGAGGTAAAGGACTCTCTGAGTGTTTAGATAGTTCACTTTAGTCTAAGTTATCTCAGTGGGTCTCAAACGTTTTGACCACAAATTATGTAAACAAATATTTCCAAGGCACTCCTTTATAATTATTGGGATAAACAGGTTTTAAATAATTTCAATGTATATATAGGACAGTAAACCAAAAATATCGTTTAAAACTGGAGAGATAAAAAAATATGCATAAATAAATGTTAACTACAAAATAAAACAAGTTACATTTATTTGTTATTGGCTATGGTAGGTTATTGGTTATGTTCACATACTTATTTGATTATTAAAATGTAAACCGATCTTTTTCATATGGGTGTTTAGAGTTGTACCCCCTAGATCTAGTCTCTAATTGTGTGCTCAAAGTGCACCAGATTGAAGCATTTTACTTTAAAATGTCGCCTAGGGCATCAAATTGTCTAGAACCGGCCCTGCTCCAACCACTTGAACCACATCTGGATGACTGGTGAGAGCTACAAATACGCAGCAACTTCATTCCCCTCCAGGATCTTTTGAAATACAAACATACAGTATATTGAGTGCTTTAGGAGTGGAGTCAAGTGTCAGGAGTGGATATGGCAGGGAGAGCAAATTAAATGTCTTTACATTGATTGGTAGAAAATATATGTATGAATAGTTCACATTGGAGAAACATCTCAATAATAGCAATTTGAGCTGCTTGACGTATCTTTCAAAACACATTTGCTGTTACATATTAGTTATATATATATTTATGTAATTTGTAGGAGAAAGCCCTGAATCTTGATGGACTTCTTAAAACACCCTGCTACTTTCCTGTAAATACTGCACAGCTAAGGTAGATATTTATTTATTTTACATTGCATTTCCCAGTCCAACCTATCTAAAAGCCTGGAAGCAACAGGAGCTTTGAGCTTGTATTTCCCGGCCAGTGATGGCATGTCAGGGGAGATTTTTGTGATCATCAAACATGTTATGGGCCTTTGTTTTGTAGATGAGCAGAGTCCAGAAAAATGTCTCCGGTGGATATATTGTTGCCAAAAGCTAGATGTATGTGGTTGTTCTGTGAATTACAAAACCACACCATTTGTATCCTCTTCCTCCTTTTGTGGGGAAATGTTTCATCAACCATGTCTCTTTGGTGATAGGCTCATCAACATCTGAGAGCTATTATTTTATGTTCTTCGGAAACACTTTCACATGATTTTTCCACCCCCTATTCATGAAATAAAAATGTAGTAACTGTTTTTTATTTACTATAAAACTACATCCGCGCCTTTCATGCTTTTGCTGAACATCTGTCAGGTGTGATATCTAAAGCAGAAACTTTCTTTCAAACTGTTTCTGATCAGAAACTATGTTTGATTTTTGATTTGGATTCAGCCCACACAGAGAGATGTTGCTCTGCAGGTTTTCTCAGCAGAGTATCATGTAGGGAGACAGCAGACAGCGGGGAGCCTCCTTCAATCCGCTGGTGAAGCCTTTTTGTTTCCTCATCGTGAAGGCATCTCTCTCTGTTCAGAGTGCAGATAAATTATCATAGGAAAGGTTGAGCTTGTGTGTATTTATCAACCACACAGAATATATCTGCTCCTGGTCTCGTCGTATGATATTTGCATAATAATGTCTTTTTCAAATTTGTTTTCTCTCCGTGTGCTGATATGTACGAGTGCAGTGACACATTATTCCAGCTAAATAGAAAAAGTATCATTGTTATCATTTCCATTTGTTGACTTTCCCTTCACTGTGCTGTTGGCTGGATTTAATGTACTTGCCACATGTTGTCCACATTTCTTTTGAGAGAGAGTTCTCCATTGATACAACACATTTTTTTCATTTCCTGCCTTCATTGTTTGGTTTTCTTTTTGTGCCTTTTTCCATCTTGGGGTTTTTTCATTTGCAGCGTTCCCACACTCTCAGATGACGTATTAACTATGGAGTCTGTGTGTTGCTGAATCCTGGTTACGGTCATTACAATGTGTGTATTCTGTGGACAAAACCAACTACAGCATGTTGCAAGTGCAAGGTTGTTTCAAAATGTTAAGTTGGGCAAATACATCAAAACGTACTTGAATGCACAGCCTGGACCTTAAGAAACAGAGTATGATTATTTCTTAATGCATTTTACACATGTAATCACAAAGCTACTACTACTATGTGATGTAGTATAAAGAGCGAGATAAATTGAAATGGGAGGAGAACAGGGTGGATGAATATGTCAAACAATCCCTATCCCCAACCATTGTCCTATTTACAATAACTACTTAACTTCCTTACATAATCTCAATTTACATTACAATATATATGTGTACCCTAACCATTATCGTTTTCCTAAATCTAACAGAATAGTTCACCACTTAAAATTACTTTATGACTTTGTGTCCGTTTATGACGAGTTGGCAATAAGAACGTTGTTAAATGAGATGTGGAAAGCTTAAAATGCAGGACATGACACGCAACTTATTGGAATTCCCATGAGATCAAGCTGAAGTGCATCATTTGTGACGATGCTGTTGATGGCAATTCAGTGAGCTATTGGACCGATTCAACCACAGATAAGGAGAAGCACCAACTAAGTGATGGAAATCAGAGGGGGGTTATCTTCAATCTTGATGGAGCTACGGTCATCTAGGCCCGAAGAGATGGAAGGCTCATTTTACAAATGACTATGTTCATTTGAATTGAATAATGTTCTTACAATCAGTGAACATGTTTGTTATAGTAATTAAATCAAGAAGGCCTTCTGATGATCCCTTTGCTTGTAAACCACTTTATGATTATGGGCCAAATGGAGAAAGAAAAATAATTCTTGCAGAGCTCTTAACATCTTAAGTGTTTTCAGAACATCTAAACTGGTGATGCTCTCTGCTGCCATTTTTGTAAAAGGTTGTGTGATCTCTCACTTTATTCTCTCCCTTGATCATGACACCTGTTTATATTCTTAAGCTCACGCAACACCACGATTCATCTGTTTTTATAACTTAAATAGCCAGGTGCTATCACAAGAATCATCTTGAGAACACATCAGATAATTACAGCATTCACATCAGTAAGCCTGTGCAAAACACATTTTTAAAGATCTGACGGAAGGCCTTTGAACAGCAGCAGTGTCAGCAGATAGAGATAACGTGAAGAAAGGTGGAAGCAGCTGTATTAAGGCGTTATAGATAACACTTCATGACAGAATAAGGAATAAGGGCAGAAGTCACAATTGATTAAAGCTAACGTTTTATTCTTCCATTACACAAACAAAACAGGCACCTTGGACCTAATCTGCATCAATGGGATGGCATCCATTGCAACAAGTATTTTTGAAAGCTCTTAAATGCCTGTATTTGGTAAGGATTCTTAGATTGATCACATTTTTATGCCTGGAAATCTTGTGTTCTTGTATTGAGCTCAGTGTCCTCAGCAGCTTCTCTGGGGACGATGCAGATCTATAAAGTATCTTTTTAATATTGTTTTGACATGCATTCATTGCTGATGGCTATGAGCCAAAAATTGAAACATAGCAAACAATTTAATTCCGTTCACTGGCAAAGAAGATACAACAATATACAGTATGTGGTATTTGTTGTGATGCACCAGAAAATACTTTTTCCACAGCTTTGTTTTCTCCCTGGTTCAGTCATAAATCATAAAGCTATAAAGAGATGTGGTGCAGTGATTTTAAAAGCCAGCCCACTAAGAGAACGTTTTTGTGAGCTGAGAACATCTCTTAGGGCATTTCATAGCACATCTGAAAATACCACCTCCCAGAATCCTGCTCTGCACTATCATAGGAAATGCATCACCTGGAGGCACTTCTGTGGAGTGCTGTATCCATCTGGCACTCATCCACTGTGTAACCCCGCCATGATGTGCTGTTTACAACACAAACCTGTGGCAGGTGCATCCCAAATAGATTCAGTAAACCTTCAGGAGAACGGTTTCCATCCGAGAATATTAAGAATTTAGAGAGTTTTTTTTTACAATATCTTCTTATATATACACATCAACACACAAACAAATTGACCCCTTATCAACCAAAGCAAACAAAATAAGTTCTTAACGCCATGTTTTGTACATTCATGGATTTTGAAAGCTATGTAAAGCAAGTATTTGAATCAAATACTTGCTTTACATAGTTTTTTTTTTTTTAGCTTAATTTTGAAGATAATCAAATAATTTGATTATCTTCAAAATTAAGCTAAAAATAACTATATTGCATGTTAAGGCTGCAAAATTATTCCTAAAACGATATCAATATTGAGACCACTATTATTTATCCTAATTATTCGTTATTTGGTTTTAGAGACAAATATTTGATTGACGATCAATTTTAAATGAACTGTGCTTAGATTTATTTTGACGTTTTGCTACATTCTTGCTAATATGTGACCCGCTCTATCGAAATCAGTCGGATGTCGCAACGGCTCATTTCAAAATAAACGTGGATTTGCGGAAAAAACTATTTTTTCGGGGTTCGGGTGTTTTGTTTGATTTTAAATAAACAAAGTCTTGGCTTTCAGAATATGAAACTTTTATTTCCAAAATCACACGATAAATACATTTGTGAAGCTTGTAAAGGGAAGATGACAGGCACCTCTCAATTGCAATCTGCTGTTCCGTAGCGCAGCCCCCCCTCCCTCCGGCTGAAATTATGAATGTAAGGCATAAGTAATCATAGATAACACGGCAGGGTTCCGTTACAGTTTGTTTTCATCTGATTTCAATTAAACAAAGTCTTGGCTTTCAGAATATTAAACTTGTTTCGGCAAATTCAGATGATAAATACAACTATGAAGCTTGTAACGGCATATTTACAAGCGGAGAACGGAGTAATTTAACGTCACAGCAAGCATAACAACAGCCGGTGTTTCTCGTGAGTGTTTTCCCCGGGAAACAAACACAATACACACAAACGCAAAAATACACAAACACACACACACACGTACACACACACACTCGCGAGCTTCCCCCAGACCAGTAATCCAAACGAAAATATTTTCCCTCCGGACTATTTTGATCATTTGCTCCGCTAATAATCAATCAGATCAATGGATTCCAGAGAAGAGGAAACTTTGAAGGCCTTTTTCTCAAAATGATGACTCGGTGACAGTCATTATATAATGTGACATATTTTGCTTAATATTTGGAGTACAACAAAAATCTTGATATCATTAGAAAGCTAGGAATCTCCTCTTTCCAACAGTGTATACAACTCTAAATGTGTCTTCGGGTCAATGCGACTGATTTCGATAGAGCAGGTCACATATATTCTTGCTACTTCAACTGAGTTCAGTGTATTTTTGTTTCCCCTGACTGCTTTCTGTTGTACTGCCCTTTTACCCTTACTGCGCTGACATTTGCTCTGTTGGTCTTTTTAAGAACATTGCGATCAATATTTTGGCGTGCTGGAGACTCCAATCTAACAGTATTTGTTTTTCTACTCCATTCTTGCACATAGTACATAAAGGCGGTATATAGTTCTGGCTGAGAACATCTACTTAGCTTGCGTACAAAGTTTGGATATCTATCTCATGGGCAGGTCTGGTTCTAGATAATTTGATGCCCTGATCTAGGGGGTACAACTCTAAACACCCATATGAAAAAGATCGGTTTACATTTTAATAACCAAATAAGTATGTGAACATAACCAATAACGTACCATAGCCAATAACAAATAAATGTAACTTGTTTTATTTTTGTAGTCAACATTTATTTATTTAAGCATTTTTTTTTATCTCTCCAGTTTTAAATGATATTTTTGGTTTACTGTCCTATAGCAGACATTGCAATTATTTTAAACCTGTTTATCCCAATAATTATAAAGGAGTGCCTTGGAAATATTTGTTTACATAAATTGTGGTCAAAACGTTTGAGACCCACTGAGATAACTTAGACTAAAGTGAACTATCTAAACACTCAGAGTCCTTTACCTCACTGAGCCTCTCAGTCTGACAGGAGAGCTCTCCTCCACCCTTGTTGTAGAAACATCTTCTTCGTATATCCGTTAGAGCAGCTAGCACCAGATGCTAATAACAACAGCGCCGGTACCGGTGCGCCCTCTCTCTCTCTCTCCCTCGCTCGCTCGCTCACTCCCACGCTCGCTCCCACGCTCACTTTGGCTGTGAGCTACGGGCGCCTGATAAGTCAACATCCCCCACTTACAGCGCCCATCGTACAGGGCAAATGAAACGTGTAACCGGGGTGAAAAGGGTGTTACATTTACTTAATTATGAATGTTGTTACATCTAGGCCGAAAATTAGGATGAGCACCAACGGTCAAAAATGTTTTTTTCCCTCCCAGAGCTACCAGCGCAGCGCCCCCCCCAGATCTGGCGCCCTAGGCGACCGCCTATGCCGCCTATGCCAAAAACCGGCCCTGCTCATGGGGCGGAAATCATACTCTTTGTGAAAGTAGAGAACTATCAGCCCAGTTATGAATTACTTTATCCCAAGAGGAATAAAGAAAATATGGTGTTTTAACCGTGATTTTTGTCCATGAGGTGTGGAATCAGGGTCAGTGTGTGGAGAGAAGGCCGCTCAGACCATAAGGGCCGATGAGGAGGAGCAGTCAACGCAAGTGTTATTGCAAAAACAAAATTCAGAAGGATTTCTCTCACACAGGAACTGAGGTAAACAATATAAAATTGGAAAAATATCAGTGAAAAATCCATCCATCCTCAGGGACTAACAATACATTCTTCGTCTGCACTTAAAAACAACATTTCATAAAAATTGGAGATTATTTTTTATTGAGTCACACGTACCTTGAAGTAAAAATCCCAGCTTAATGTGTGTGTGTGTGTGTGTGTGTGTGTGTGTGTGTGTGTGTGTGTGTGTGTGTGTGTGTGTGTGTGTGTGTGTGTGTGTGTGTGTGTGTGTGTGTGTGTGTGTGTGTGTGTGTGTGTGTGTGTGTGTGTGTGTGTGTGTGTGTGTGTGTGTGTGTGTGTGTTGGAGAGAAGCCCCCTCTGGAAGGAACTTTGGGATTGTAGACCATTTACATGCACTAAAACCTATATAACACATTCTAGGAAGGGAAGATAATAATAACAGGGCCCCTTTTAAGAGACTATTCACTGGGCATCACAGTACAATCATTCAGTAATGTTGTGCTTTTATCCAGCAGTTTCAGTCAGGTCTTTCATGTTATCTATAAATCAGTACACATAAGATCTGCCATTATCTTTGACTTAGAACACTGATTTGCATTAATGTCAACATATAGCTAGAATATGCAGCTTTCTCCATATATTCAAAACTGAGTAGAGCAGCCGTGTTAGACATATTATTTTATATTTGACTATGTATTTAGCAGCACAACATATACAGAAATGAGGTGTGGAGTATCTGCTACCTGCATGAACAATCGCTAAATATAAGTGGGTTTAGCTACAGTAATATGTTGGACATATTGCAGTATTCATAACAAAGTAGCCTTCAACAGCAAGCGTTATGAATTCATTAACCCAAACACACAATTGTAAAAGTGTTGAGGCAAAAAAAGTACCTAAGTCCACTTTCTCATTTTCTGTTCTCCATTCTTTGTATTCCTGAATTTCTTTCCATGCTGATTGATGAACATGGTGAGCAATGAGCCTGTAAAACATTAGCATTTTAGCATTGTAGTTCTGAGGGTTTTTAGCAGGCGTTTGTTAGCCTCCAGTTCAAAGCCCACCTGTACCTGAAAAGCCTCAGTCAACTTTTAATTGTGGTATCTCCTCAAAGAGATAATGTTTTCAACTCAGTTTGTCTGTCTCTGCGATTGTGTGAAGGACGATGTGGAAAAACTTGAAATGTGGATAGCCAAGGAACCCATGCAGTTTTGGAGCTGAACCAAATCACAGGGCTGATACACAAATGATGTTTCACTTTCGTTAACATTGTAAGATGGTTGCTTTTTGCAAGCTGATTAACTTACGCTTTGTGTACTTATCTCAATGATTACATTTGCACACAAATCACTCTGAAGGCAGAAATCTAATTACATCCGTTTATTGGCGAAGGTGGAAGGTATTTTTTTCTTCTCTCTTTCGTTCTTTTCCTTGGTCATGTGCTTTAATTGATCTCCTACAGTGTTACACATTTCCTCTCTCTTCTCTTGCTATCTATCTTTTTTCTCTCTCGCTCATGTTTATTTCATGGGGCCCACTAGCATCTCAGAATAAATAAATTATACATTTCATTATGCACTCATTTCAAAGCTCCTTTCAGGAAAGGGACTAAGCTCATTTGTCCCTGAGCTTGTGTTTATCCTAAATGACTTCATCAAACATTATCATGAGCGTCTGGGAGCCCTGACTGTCCATGCTCGTTTGTCATGTAGCAGACCTAATTCCCATAAAGTCCACACATCCTTCCTTCCTACCGCAGTCTGTCGCTGATCCTAGGATTAGATGCAACAAGGAGGCAACAAAATATGTAAAAGCGTAAACCAAAGACATGCTCACATAAATTACATTACGCTAGATGCCCGTCACATTGACGTTCATACCTGAAGCAGACAGGTTTCAGGTTTTTTAAAAGCATTAGGGTGAAGATGTTGGACAAATATTACTTTAGAAGGTGCTTTTCATTTATTTTTGCCAATCCTTCATCTTGAAATATCTCCATTATTGTTTTGCACTTCAGTTTTTACAGCAGCACATACAGGTCCACTGGGTCACACTCAGTGGTGGAACGAATACTCAGATCTTATACACAGGGGTGCACATAACTTTCTTAGTGAGTTACTCAGATGAATACCAGGAGACAGTGTTTGGTACTCCAACTTGTGGCCCCACAAGGGATGAAGCCCTCTGTGTCGCGAACATCGACGGGAGGGGCACGTGAACTGCGAGCTGATTTTGCCCAGTTCTCCTACTGAAGTAAAGGTACAAAGTGATTGGCATCAACATATAATTAAAGTACCAAAAGCAAAAGTAGTTTAATATGCCCTTTGGGGTTTTCCCTTTCCTGTAGAGTGTGATATAGGTTTCTGTGCATTTAAATGGGGCAAGAAAAGGCTAACATCCCTATGTTCCCTCCAGAGGGAGTTTTTAATCTAATGATCAGAATCTACTATATACTTAATTATGAAGTAAATTCCACTTTAAAATATAATACCCTGGAGTTTGCCGTATACTCATTGTCCTAAGTGTTTTAGTTTTTTTTAGCTTTTATGTTTATTTTTTCAGTTACATTTACATTTGGTGTAGATACTTGTCTTTAGCATCCTTTTTTAATGCTAAATTGTTCCTTAAAAATACTTATTTTTTGTTATCCTTATATATTTAATTTTTTCTTTTTTCCTACCTACTTTGCAACTTGTTTTGTTTGATGGTTTATGTTCGACCACCAGATACCAAAGCAAGTTCCTTGTAGGCCTATGTGTAAATGTACCTGGCAATAAACCTGATTCCGATTTTGATTCTGAAGTATGAAATAGCATCACATTAAAATACTCAGGTGAAGTACAAGCACCTCAAAAACAGTACGTGTGTATACTTTACTACATTCCACAACTTGTCACGCTCTTTCTGCGTCGTGCTTGCGTTTTGCTGTGCCATGTGGCTGTGCCATGTGGCTGTGCCATGTGGCTGTGCCGCTCCTCCATGTTGCTGTGCCGCTCCTCCATGTTGCTGTGCCATGTGTGTTGCATGCTGCTGCTGACCGACTGACGTTAGTGATGTCGTGTTCTTGGCGCTCCTCCTGCAGACGAGCCTTCACACTGAGGGGCAGTTTGACCCGTGGTGGTGGTAATGTCCGGGTCAGCGAATTGATAAAAGAAAGTAGCTTATTCCCTTCATACATGGACACACCCACTTGCAGGACATACACAATGCATAAGCACACATATGGTGCATTTAATCATTTAGTTTCACACATGCACACGCAGGAAAAGACACGTATGCGTTCATGTAGACACACAATGCCAATAGATTGCTCGGGCACTCTCTCTATCCCATATGGACCCTCACGGCCATCTGTCCCACTGTCTGAGTGCCAGGCGTTGCTCGCTGAAGATCCTCTCTTTTTATTGGACCACAGTGCTGCCCCGCTGCAGTAAGCTTTAGCATTTTAGCCCTTTCTACATGCACTGTACTAACCTAACATAAACACTATAGCCACACTTCAACGAGCAGCGTCCCAGAGGAGCAACTCCCTGGAGATTTTTAAACAGTTTCCAATACAGTGATATTGCAACAGCAAAAATGTGGATTTTTTTTTTCTTCGATAGGTAGGTTGAAAGATAACAATACAACAATCTATTTCATTAGGCATATTGTGGAAATCATTCATCTAAAGAAATCATGTCTCTAAAACAATAATAAAATATCATCATTTTATCACAATGCAATGAATAGAGCACTTTTCTCATACATACAGTGCTCAGGGAATGTTACAAAATGAAATTACAAGAAATGAAACCATATATTTAATCAAGCTTTTTATTTTTACTTTATCAGTTGAAACAAATGTTCCTCTAGCAAAGACTAATAGAGGTATGGAAGTCAGAAATATTGATGGATGGACTTCAACTTTTGGATCTTTTCATTGGATTGGTTGACATTAAAAAATATGATCATCTTTATACAGTACTACAGATATATAAATAAATGTCTTCCTGAAAAATGTTTAACCTGGCCGAGGTGTTTCATTAGAGTGCATGTATTGCACAGTAGTAGGGGTGTGAAAAGAGTTGATTCACTCCAGTATCCAGTGTTATGTGAAACTGTATCAAAAAATCTATAAATGTTTTTACATGCAATTGTTTGTGGCAGACAGTCGCTCCGATCGCACAAAATGTGGTGCTCATACAGTATATGTTGGATGTTAAACAGAATTGGATAAATGCAAATATATCTGTTTTTGATTGCATTAAAAAGCTAACTTTTTTTCTTTTACTCATATTGAGTTTATTTAATGGTGTGTTCTTTATACTATGATTGTTTTCCTAGATTAATTAAAAAATATCCCCATATATCGCCTTGCTAACAGAATCACAAAGCATTGAAACATAACCCCCATTTATGATATGTCTCATATCTCAGATTCTTGCCAATACACAGCCACCATTTCTATTTCTGATCTGTTAAATCTGTAACTGTCAACATTTTTGGGTCGCTTTTCCACATATGTTTGTGTTATAGACGTTATTCATTTTTCTAAATATGTACCTGGTTCCATTTTGCGTGCTACACCCGTGATATCTCAGGAAGAGCATGACTCACGCTCGGCACCCTGAGACTGAGGAGCCGCGGGGGAGCCAGTCTGTCAGGAAGCTGCTCCACGGAGCTGATAGGCTCACCTTAGAGGGTGTGATGATGTATTCTCAGACATGTCACCTCATCCAAAAAAAAAAGAAAAAAGAAAAATCAACCTTTTCACCGCCTTCTCAGATAGAAAACAGGCAAGAAAACCCAGAGTTATTTGTTGTCTGCTTCTCCTTTGATCATACGTCTCTTTGTTGTTGAAAACACAAACAGACTTTACAGTCCTGCTGGAATAGAACAACAGTGGCGAAAGTGATGGAAAGGAACGTTGTTTGTTTTCTGTGACCCCACGGGCCATGTTTCTTATTTCATTTGACATGAAACCGACTAAATAGTCTGCCTTTAAAATAGGTTTAAGATCATGAATAAATCACATTACAAACAATGCGAGATTGCCACTTTACAACCAAAAAGGCAACTGTATATCATCTTCCAACCATAGGCATCAATGATATGTCCTTTGTAGCGGGTTATAGGGAGCTGGAGAGGGAAAAAAGACATTAAACATTAAGCAATTAAAGGATGGCCATTGCTGAAAAAATAATGTGAAAGTCTCCAACAAGAATGAATGTTTTAATACAATTTAAAAGTTCATGTTATGGCATGATAACCATAGCAAGATGTTCTTCTGTCAGATAAAGTAATTGATATCATGCTTGTACCTTTCTCGGTGAATGTACCAATGCTGTTGCATGCTGTCCACAGTGAGTTTAATGTATTGTTGGTCATTTTTGTTAAGTTCGAGCGTTTTCTCTTTTTCCTTGTGGTAAGCAAAAAAAAATTCTGTCTGTCATAAAATAATTTATTGTTGTGAGGACATAATGGCCTGGTGGTGCATTGTTTCATTGCATACTAATAAAAGTGACATTTATAGTTATGGGCTTATAGGAGAAACTGCATGATGAATAAACAAATCCTAATGCAAAACAGGATGGGGCTAGAAGGGCACTCGGAGAGCACAGACTTCCACCTACAGTAGGCCATTTCCATAAGTGGAAAATAATGCATGTATCCGCCCCCTGGTATTGATCTGCTCGTTTTTGACCCAAGCTACACCCTTCCACCAAGTTTCATGCAAATCGGTCAGTAATCTTTCTTAAATTCTGAACCAAACCAAACTGAAAATATACCCTCCTTGGAGGATGTAAATATTCATGTGTGAAATTGCATTTTTGGATGAACCACATGTTTGACAAAGACAAGTTTGCTGTCCTCTTCAGAGGAAAGCTAACCTTGTGTCTTAAAGTTGTGCAGTAGAGGATTTCTCTACCAGCAAGGCGAGGACCTCAAACATTCATCAAACACATGCCGGGACTGTTTGAAGTCCAAGAAACAGCAAGCTTTGAGGCTCCCCTTCCACCGTCACCGGACACCCAAAATATGAGAGAGATCAATAATCTAGCTTGCTGCGAGTCACTAGAACAATCCCACAGATCAGTGCTCAGAGAGATTTTTACAATCTTTACTTTGAAATCCTGATGCAATTCCCACAAGTCCAGCTCTAATGACTTCATTCTCATCAACACATACTCAATATTTCTCACTTGGGACGCTACAGCGGAGAGGGGTCCGCCCACAGTGTCAGCACAGCACCATGGCCTTAAATCTGCTCCTGCTTTAAGATTTGAAACCCCTGGAAGGCATGCTGGAGGTTACAGTCTGATGAGGGCAGCAGCACTACACCATCTTCACCTTCAAAGAGCGGAGAGGTAAGGTCATGCTCCTCTGTGAATTAAAGTTTTAAAGAACTGGTGACCAGAGACAAGTAGAAGATGTTCAGTTACATGACTTTTACTTGTTTTCAGCAACTTCTTAGGCAACCGTGACAAAAATGACTAAACTGCATTCTCCTGAAATGGCAACCTTTTTCATCTGACGTGGTTAACGTTGTGTAAAATAAAAACTCTGGAAATCTACTTGGTGAGGTGGACTCAAATGGATTTGCAGGCTGCGGAGGTTCAACATGGACTCCATAGAGAGGATCCTGACCTTCTACAGGTGCACCATAGAGAGGATCCTGACCTTCTACAGGTGCGCCATAGAGAGGATCCTGACCTTCTACAGGTGCACCATAGAGAGGATCTTGACCTTCTACAGGTGCACCATAGAGAGGATCCTGACCTTCTACAGGTGCACCATAGAGAGGATCCTGACCTTCTACAGGTGCACCATAGAGAGGAGCCTGACCTTCTACAGGTGAACCATAGAGAGGATCCTGACCTTCTACAGGTGCACCATAGAGAGGATCCTGACCTTCTACAGGTGCACCATAGAGAGGATCCTGACCTTCTACAGGTGCACCATAGAGAGTATCCTGACCTTCTACAGGTGCACCATAGAGAGCATCCTGACCTTCTACAGGTGCACCATAGAGACTAGAGCATCCTGACCTTCTACAGGTGCACCATAGAGAGCATCCTGACCTTCTACAGGTGCACCATAGAGAGGATCCTGACCTTCTACAGGTGCACCATAGAGAGCATCTTGACCTTCTACAGGTGCGCCATAGAGAGGATCCTGACCTTCTACAGGTGCACCATAGAGAGGATCCTGACCTTCTACAGGTGCGCCATAGAGAGGATCCTGACCTTCTACAGGTGCACCATAGAGAGGATCCTGACCTTCTACAGGTGCACCACAGTTTCATCACACAGGCCATAAGACTGCTAAACGCCTGAGCTCTGTTAAGTGCCTCCATAAGCATTCATCCAATGTATTTATCTAAATAGTTATCACTGTAATAAACGGCATTTAATTTAATTTTTCTGTACACTATTCAATTTTTACACTGTATCTTATGTGCATACTGTATGGCATTAAAACCGTTGAATCTTTGAATCTTGAATCTTAAAATAATGAAATTTCTTACGTTATTGAAGTAACTTAGAGTGGACCTATCATGCTATATTTAAATGATATATTGTAGGGCCATACCTATATAAGGTATATTTATACGTTTCTGTTTTCAAAATACCAAACAGATCATGCATTTTAGCCATGCCTCATTTCGCTCTATGTGCTGTTGGCTGTCTACGGGTCTGATTCTGCTGACCACGCCCCCCTGCAGGAGAGGGGAGACGTGCTCTGATCAGCTGCTGGGCTGTCAGAAGAGGGGGAGAAAAAGAGATCTCTGTCCTCCGTGTTTATATTATATAGAGTCGTTATTCATTTGTTTTAAAGCTCAATAAATAACAAAGAAGACCTTTGACCGGCACTTTTCTAATTTTGTCCGGAAGATTTAAACTTTAACGGACATCTTGACCGGCGAAAGTAACTGAAACTGAAACTCTGCCGCACGGTCCCCTCGTTCCTTGGAAGAGGCGGAGAGGTGGGTGTTTGTCATCTGCTGGTGGACTAACCGGAGAGAATTACAGTGCTTGCCTCGACGGAGAGGGATTGCATTGAGCAATCCCTCCCCGCAAGCGTTTGCAGAGGGAGCAAACGCTTGCCTCGGTGAGGGAGAAAAAAAGCCACAGCGGAGAATAAACAGAAGGGTAACCATGGTAACTATGGGCGGGAAGTCTTCTTCGCTGCTTTTGTGGCAGACTACAGCGCCACTTACAGGCCTGGCATATGTACTACAGCGTCTCCAGCGCTTTCGAGCGGCAATGGCCGGCCGTGGCCCAACCCCACATTCCCCTGATAGGTGGAGAGTTGGCCCAATAGCCGTAGCGCCACTGTCCTGACGTCAGGACAGTGTTCAAATCTGGATCAGTTTTTATCAGATCCGTTGCAGCCCCTTTTTTAGAGATTTGGATATGGAGGAAAATAGAGAGGGTTGTGTTTTCTGACACTTGGTGAGTTCCCTGGAACACCGGGGACACATATTCATGTATAAAAGACGTACAAAAGTGCATTTTGCATGATAGGTCCCCTTTAAGCAAATAATAACAAGTCAACTTTTGTTTTACATGATGCACAAGCAGCGGTATCTAGGGTGAAAGTCCTCTGTTTGACAAATCTACACCCTAACCGTCTCCATATTTGGACTTCCTTCTTGGATTAGAAACACATGTTGGTACGTCAAAAACACACATAATCTGGTATAAAAAAACATACTCCTCAAGATTTGAATTTCTAGGAGGCCAGGCATTGTTGAGGCCAGTCAATGAAACAAAGCTGACCAATCATGCTCAACTAATTGAAATCAATCCATCCTGTTTCCTACCACTTAGTTGAAGTTCATCCGTGGTTTATTGATCTGCATTCATTGACCATGTTTAGAAGAGCTCCTACTGCTACGAAGAATGAAAGAAAGGCATGCCAAACCCAAAGTAATCTCCCCTGAACCTTAGAGCTCAAGATCTTTTATTTGATCTACTGCATAACCTCAAGGATGAATCCTCTCAGGAGCACAGAGAGATCCACCGGCATAGCACCGCTGACCATCTGCCGATTCATCACAGGAAAGGCTCAAACTGAGATTATGAATGTTGCAAAGAGGTGGGTCATTCTGGAAAATCAACACCCGCAGCACTTATGTCTTTCAGGTCTTTGTCGTAAATTGTGGTGAAGAAAGTCGGACATAGGCAGTAAAGACCACCTGGAGTTTGCCAAATGGCACTCAAGATATCCCACAGAAAAAAGATCACCAATTCAGGAACAACAACATGTTATAAAAGTACTTTTCATCTAAAGCAGAAATGTTATGCAGTATTGGGGAAGAGTATACTTCCTAGTAGCAGGGACTAACAAACTGGTGGGGATGGATGGAACAATGAACAGGGCCGAATTCAAAGATACATTTGAAGCCCAGATAATGCTGGAATGGCTTGTAAAACAATCCCATCACGCCCTTGAGTGGTCCAGCCAAAGCTTGGACTTAAATCTGTTAAGACCATAGTTCACTGATTTGCCTCATCCAATCTGTGAGCTGGTAAAAACGGGACACAATGTCCAAATTAAGGTAGGCAGGGGCAAGGGAGAATTATTGCTGCTACTGAATACTTAAAGCAGCTGTGAGTGATTGTTATCACAATGTGATAGTGTAAAAGAGGTGGCTTGTAATGAGGAATTTACAGAGAGTTATCACCCAAATAATCTGCAGCTTTGGAGCTTTATAGAGCGTTTCAGCTCAGCTGCACACAGATAAAAGTGACTAGTGGATGAACACAGTGGAGTATTAAGCAGCTTAAGAGCCAGATGTTTTACCCAGGAGTTTGTAAACAACAAAAATAATGATTAAGAGTGTTAATATTGGACTTAGAATGCAAAGTGGCCAAAAACATTACACAGAATGTATGATATGTTTGCACATTGACTGTTTTCAAAGTGTAAAACAGGTCACTGTTTGCTAACAAAGTAGCTATATCAACTTAAAAAGGGATGATATGTAAATGTTAAACCCACAACTTATTTCCACTGCCGCCAAGTGGCCAAGAAATCCTGTATGAGAGGTTTAAGAACTAAATTCCACTGCACCAAAAAATTAAAAAGAACGCTTTTAGCTTGTGTCTGTCACTCCCTTCGGTGTGTTGCACAGGGACTGTGGCAGCCCAACATGTTCTCGCTTCAGAGAAGAGCGACAGATCAGCAAATCTCAGACCCACTTACTGACATGAATCAGACAAGTTTTTATATAGTCATGTTCAGACAAGGTACTCTGCTTTGATACCTGTCATAGCTCTGCATATCACAGGAAGCAGGGATGTATGAGAGAACTAGAGCAGGGGGAAAGAAAATGGAGATAAACAAAGTAGAGGAGATTGACAACAGGAGCCCCGAGAATGACTCACTTGCTCTTACAGGAGCTAAAGGTCGACTTCTGATTGTTGAGCTCACCTGCTTCAGAGAGGCAGGTGGAAACGGATTGGCTGAAAGGTAAGATGGCAGAATCAACACTACTGTTATAAAAAGTTACATCATATAAGAAATTAGTCATTATGAAATATGATATGTAATAAAACAGGCATTCAATAAAAGGGAAATTGTTAAAAAAAAATGGCATTTAAAGAACACAGGCTTTCGTTAAGAATGAGGAAATACCATTTGGTGATACTAAGTTGATTTGGAATAATTTCCTAAATAATTTCAGAAATGGTTACATTTTTTTTTTTTACACAATTTATTTATACAATCATTTTACCTCTCTGAAGAACCAGCACCTTACCGTGGTGGAGAGGTTTGTGTGCCCTGATGAACCTGGGGGCTGTGTTGTCTGGAACCTTGTGTTCCTGGTAGGGTCTGCCATGGCAAATTGGTCTCAGGCAAGGGGCCAGACTAAGATTGGTTCGAAGACCTCATGAAAGACGAGCTAAGAAGTGAGGATACCCGGCCCGGAGGAAGCCCGGGGTCCCCTTCTGGAGCCAGGCCCAGAATGAGGACTCGTCGGCGAGCGTCTGGTGGCCGGGCTTGCCACGGAGCCCGGCCGGGCACAGCCCGAAAAGGCAACGTGGGCAACACCTCCGCTTCTCCGAGAGTCTCGACGGACCAGACCCGGGCGACAGAAGCTGGCTTTGGGGACGTGGAACGTCACCTCTCTGGGGGGGAAGGAGCCGGAGCTTGTGCGGGAGATGGAGCGTTACCAGGTGGATCTGGTTGGGCTCACCTCTACGCACAGCGTCGGCTCTGGAACCTTACTTCTGGATAGGGGTTGGACTCTATTCTTCTCCGGAGTTGCTCAAGGTGTGAGGCGCCGGGCGGGTGTGGGGATACTCACAAGCCCCCGGTTGGGTGCTTCTTTGTTGGAGTTTACCCCAGTGGACGCCTGCGGGTTATGGGGGGGAAAACTCAGACTGTTGTGTGTGCTTATGCACCAAACAGCAGTTCAGAGTATTCAGCCTTCTTGGAGACCCTGGAAAGAGTCCTGTATGGGGCTCCTGAAGGGGACTCTTTAATCTTGCTGGGAGACTTCAACGCACATGTGGGCAATGATGGAGACACTTGGAGGGGCGTGATTGGGAGGAACGGCCCCCTCTGATCTGAACCGGAGTGGTGGTTTGTTACTGGACTTCTGTGCTAGTCATGGATTGGCCATAACAAACACCATGTTCGAACATAAGGATGCTTATAAGTGTACGTGGTACCAGAGCACCCTGGGCAGAAGGTCCATGATCAATTTCGTTATCGTATCATCGGACCTGAGGCCGTATGTTTTGGACACTCGGGTAAAGAGAGGGGCGGAGCTGTCAACTGATCACCATCTGGTGGTGAGTTGGGTCGAGTGGCGGGGGAAGCCTCTGGACAGACCTGGTAAGCCCAAACGTGTAGTGCGGGTGAACTGGGAACGTCTGGAGGAGGCCCAAGTTCAGGAGGCCTTCAACTCACACCTCCGGCGGAGCTTTTCGGGCATCCCTGTGGAGGCTGGGGACATTGAACCAGAGTGGGCGGTGTTCAAAGCCTCTATTGCCGAAGCCGCGATGGGGAGCTGTGGTCTCAAGGTCTTAGGTGCCTCAAGGGGCGGTAACCCTCGAACCTCCTGGTGGACACCGGTGGTCAGGGAAGCCGTCCGACTGAAGAAGGAGGCCTTCAGGGATTTGTTATCCCGGGGGACTCCCGAGGCAGTTGCAAGGTACCGACAGGCCCGAAGGGCAGCAGCCTCAGCCGTGGCCGAGGCAAAGCAGCGGGTGTGGGAGAAGTTCAGAGAAGACATGGAAAAGGACTTTCGGGCGGCACCAAAGTTGTTCTGGAAAACTGTCCGACAGCTCAGGAGGAGGAAGCAGGGAACCATCCAAGCTGTGTACAGCTGGATGGGACGCTGTTGACCTCAACTGATGGAGTGTTAGGGCGTTGGAAGGAACACTTGAAGGAACCCCTGAACCTGACAACTCCGCCCTCTATGGTAGAGGCAGAGCTGGAGTATGACGGGGGATCAACACCAATCTCCCGGGGGGAGGTCACTGAGGTAGTCAAACAACTCCACAGTGGCAAAGCCCCGGGGGTGGATGAGATCCGCCCAGAAATGCTGAAGGCTCTGGGTGTTGAGGGACTGTCATGGTTGACACGTCTCATCAACGTTGCGTGGAAGTCGGAAACAGTACCGAAGGAGTGGCAGACCGGGGTGGTGGTTCCCCTTTTCAAAAAGGGGGATCAGAGGGTGTGTGCCAATTATAGAGGCATCACACTACTCAGCCTCCCCGGGAAAGTTTACTCTAAGGTACTCGAAAGGAGGGTCAGGCCGATTGTCGAACCTCAGATTGAGGAGGAACAATGTGGATTCCGTCCTGGTCGTGGGACGACGGATCAGCTTTTTATTCTCGCAAGGATCCTGGAGGGGGCCTGGGAGTACGCTTATCCGCTCTACATGCGTTTTGTAGATTTGGAGAAGGCGTATGACCGGGTTCCCAGGGAGTTATTGTGGGAGGTGCTGCAGGAGTATGGGGTGAGGGGGTCACTTCTCAGGGCCATCCAATCTCTGTACTCCCAAAGCGAGAGCTGTGTCCGGGTCCTCAGCAGTAAGTCGGACCCATTTCCGGTGAGGGTTGGCCTCCGCCAGGGCTGCGCTTTGTCACCGATCCTGTTTGTAATATACATGGATAGGATTTCGAGGCATAGTCGTGGGGGAGGGGGTCTGCAGTTCGGTGGACTAAGGATTGCACCACTGCTTTTTGCAGATGATGTGGTTCTAATGGCTTCATCGGTCTGCGACCTTCAGCACTCACTGGATCGGTTCGCAACCGAGTGTGAAGCGGCTGGGATGAGGATCAGCACCTCCAAATCTGAGGCCATGGTTCTCAGCAGGAAACCGATGGACTGTCCACTCCAAGTAGGGAATGAGGCCTTACCCCAAGTGAAGGAGTTCAAGTATCTCGGGGTCTTGTTCTCGAGTGAGGGAACAATGGAGCGTGAGATGGGCCGCAGAATCGGAGCAGTGGGAGCGGTACTGCAGTCGCTTTACCGCACCGTTGTGATGAAAAGAGAGCTGAGCCAGAAGGCAAAGCTCTCTGGAAGCGTGTGGTGCAGTGGGTTGAGCGTTGGTGTTCGGACCAGGGGGTCACAGGTTCAAACCCCACTGCAGTCAGCATCTCGTTGTGTCCCTGGGCAAGACACTTTGTGTAGATATAGAAATACATAATTTATAGATTTAGAAGGTTCATTCGTTTTAATAATTGGGTCAATGCCATCATTTAACAATATTATAGAAAGCACAATAATCAATGTCATCATATTTTTTAAATCATATTTTTTATTTGCTAGATTAACAAATCTATTCAAACAAAGAAAATGTCTTATATTGAGTGACATATGATTCTGTCTGAATCCTGACCTCCAACATTTGGCATGTTGTAAATGACAGTCAAACCCATTCACCCTTTGCACTGCTGCTGTTCTGGATGGACACGACAGGAACATATTTTTTAATCTTGTATCTTTTTTTAGCTTCTATAAATCTTTTGCAAAGGCTTATAAAATATGAATGATTTTGTGGCTACAACATGCACGCAAGCACCAGCAAAGATGATGTCTGACATCGTCTTTGCTGCTTCTCTTGCTCCCCAGCAGCAGCAACACAGGATGCATTTTTCATAAGTCCTGACTAAAGAGCAAGACAGATAAAGTAAATACATATATATAAGTGAGGAAATGTGTACAAATCACTTTTTACTTCAGGCCATGCTGATAACTTAAGTGGCTCAGGAAACATTGGCTTTGATGTGAAAAAAGAATGATCAGGGAAGATTTGTTTATTTGGCTGAGCCGGTGTTTGTGGCTGGACTGCAGGAGAGGGGATGAATATTAATGTCGGGGTCAGGAGGTCTCAGACCGATGAGGAACATTGAGTTATGTGAGGTCACAACCTTGTGGCCGCATGTCAATGCTGCCAGGCCTGACACAGCCTGGCTTAGAGTTTCAGAACTGGCTGTTTAGGAAGTTTGGATGCTGATGCTAAAAAAGCCCTATTGTGATTCTTGGGGTTTTCCCTTTCCTGTAGTGTGTTATATTTGATTGCAAAGCTTAGGAGATAATTCAGAATACTTTTCTTTATGACCAAGCAGTAAAATATCATTACAACACTTGCAGCTTTGTATTGTAAATGATCAACCACTGCAAGTGTTTTTTTGATGTATTGTAAACTCATGAGGGTTGGAAACTAAGTGTGCATGACATGAGAATACGAAATAAAATGAAAATGAAAAATCAATCATGTGACACTTTTATAGCCTGTTGGTTAGAAAGGGAAAAGCAGTCATTTAACATTCAAGCCATCTTCCTCTCAGGTGTTTTCTCCTAAATTGTAGTCTGTCGACTGTCGATGTAATCACGCAACATTAAGCAAGCACATTATCACCAAGATGTTGGCATGTGTTTGATCCCAATCTGTGTAATGAAATCTCCCATCCATTTTCTGCTAATGGGGGCTCATTAACAGCACGCCAGGCCTTTGTAAGGGTGGTGAAAATGTAAAATCCTCAGGGGAATTTCCAACCTCATAGATAATGTCTAAACACATAGTTCATATTAATCATTACATCTATTTCCAAAGACATAGTCTGTTTTTAAAACAAATACTTCATGGTTTCTTTGTCAATAATAACTTTTAATTTAACATGGGCAAATTAATACAGATGTGGTTCTCTTCCTTTGACACGCATCAGTCTGCTGTGCAGAACATTTAAACTAAATCACCCAAGTTGAACTGTGTTCTCTCAGCGCCTGTTGTTTTTCTGTTTCCTTTTTTCTGCTCTCAAGAGACTCGTCATGTCTGCCATGACATCTGTTATGGATCGAATGGAGCCACTAATCAAAATACGCAGCTTGAAACGGAAATTCACATACTGCCAGAGTTAGGCTACATGAGAGGGCAGAACCCAAACACACACACCAGATTCAAAGGATCTCTGTGTCAAGCCTTGCTGAAAACCATGGAGGCAGAGGTGATAAAGCTGAGTATCGAGTGATATAGACTAACCGGCGTAGAGGCTGGGAAGACGCTGAGCACATGGCTCAACGAGCATTAAGACTGAGAGGGTTGGATGCTTTACACTCAGATGATGGCAGGAGGGGAGGGGCTTATGAGCTGATGAGCAGAAGGTGTGCAGAACACACAGGTGCACATGTGTCCAATCACATGGCATATAAATACATACACTATTTTCTATCATTAAAGTACCCTACCCTGTTTTTGCAGTTAAAAAAATAACTATACTACAAAGCTCATGATTTTGAATGTCATACATTTACATGAACAAAGAAATCCAGTTTTTAAACTCTCTTCTGAAAATAATAATATTCCTACTGTTTACAAAGCTTAGTTAAATGCATATACTCTGATTATTCTAAAAGCCCTACACACAACACATCTTCCCTGTTTTATTCTTTCAAGTGCTTTTCATGAAGGTTGGCGTTGCACAATTTGCAGACGTCCTAAAAACCCGTCGAGAGGCTTTTATGATGTTTAAAAGTAGATGTATTCCTCCTTGCAATCAGAAATATGGTCTTTTCTTTTGGGTATTCATCTCTAGTTGGTGTATATACACTTTTTTAGTTCATCCATCAAATTCAGAAATAATAAAAAAAACTCAAATGTGACATTTAAAAAAAAAGAGATTTCTCTTAAATCAGTGGCTAGCCGCAGCCAGAAATGATGCATTGTATATGAGCGGTGAGTGAACCAAAACTCACATTTAAGAGTTCCTAAAATATAATCCAGGTTAGTATGAACTGAATTAAGCATGTATGATTTTCTACATAACCTTGCTATTAAGCATGAAGGCCATAAGAATAACAAATGAGTTTTTCAGTGTGGGCTGTGAAAAATAGTTTAATTAGTCTCTTTAATTACAGAAAAACAAACATGTTTACACAGCTCATACATTCTATTATTATATGCATAATTTAATATTATAATTTCTGTAATTTATTCTAGTACCAGATTAGTTCACAAGTTGAATCAATCACAAATTAAAGATAAATGATGTAAGAGGTTACCTGAATACATGTGAAAGGAAAAGTGACAACATCCACTAGCCATATAACATTGATTTTAATAATGCATGTTCACTGTTGCAGCTTGAAACATTTGTCTAATTGCTGCTCTCTGCTCTTTCTTTCTCAGATGTGGCATTGATTTCCAACCACAGGGAGACAGATCCTCAAACACAATCACAACATTCAATTTGTACAGCAGGAGAGAGAAGGAGACAAATATTTGCCATCTTAGCTTCTGAATCATAGATGGTATTTGGCTTTCCTCTCCCCTGTTACTTCAATTGATACACACTGGACTGCTGTTGTGATTTCCAATTACATGCAGCTCTGTGTATGGGATTGCTTTCACATTACACGGCAGCTCCTGCTGTCATAAAGAGCCAAACTATATAACCAGTTCTCCCTATAGGCACATTTATTTCTCTGCAACATAAATAATCACATCAACCATGAGGGATCCTCCCAAATAACCTTGTTTGTTTCAGTAAAATGAAGTATTTTGTCAAATGGATCACAAATTACGCAATTAGACTAGGAGATTCAAATGAAATATGTCATAGACAGTGTTTGGACAGTAAACACAACAACGTGCAGATGCATTGTGATAACTGAAATGTAGCAACTCCTATTAATTATCTCAGTTAAAAAATGAGAATGCCTTCTTGTTGGGAGTTTGATGAAGGGTTAATACGTTTCTGTCTTCGTGATTCGGGGACAGACGGCATGTGGAGGAGTCGCTAAAGTTGTCTTACTTATAAGATGTGTTTGCTATCCAGAACCCAAGTTAGACAAGTCCTAACCAGGACAAAGGCCTTAATCGTGGGTGCTTTGTGGCTTGTATGGCTCACATATCACATCGTTTTTCATTTGTTTAAATCATGTTTTGGGCCACGTCAATATCTGGTCCTAAATCAGATTCCGGTCAGATTTGTATTTCTATTTGCCAACAGAATTGGTGCCATTTTTTTACTCTGGATTGACATTTGTCACAATTTAGTGCTGGCTAAAGACACTGACAGATTTGACAGATGTAGTAGCACTTTACGGCGTGACATTTTGGATGAAATCTGTTTCAATTAATGCATTCACATTAAATGTGTCTTTGGTCTACTCAACATGATCCTTCCTTACGTGTTTTGATGGCTTCCGCTGCACATCAACTTTGAAATGAAACTGGTAATGCTGACCCAAACACTATTTATCTTTTATGTCTCTTTTTGTAGGACAGCGTGCTGCGTGTGACATCCTTGTTTTTGCTTTTTGTTATAGTTGAATACCATGACCAGTTCATGCTGGAATCTGATTTTGACCACATTTCAAAACAATGTGGGAAGAGCCAAGCTATAATAAATCAGAAGTATGCACAAAGGAGTGAGCGTAGAACATCAGATAAGCTCAAGTCCCTCAAAACCTTTTTATTGTATTGTCACAAACGTATCTGTTTTGTTGTTGGATTGTCACAAACGTATCTTGAGGTTTGTAAATGCATATTGAATCATCAGAGATTGAAAGTAGGAAATGTCTGTTTGATTGATGATCCCAAAGCTTCAGCGGCTGTTCGAGGTTGATGCTGCTTTAAAGTGTTTGTGCTTATCACATCCTGGCTCATTTCAACCACCTGAGTGTGCATCATGTATTACAAAAATGTCAGAGTCGAAGCCCCAGTGGAGTTTGTTCAGCAGCTGAACCGAATCACTTCAAGACAAACACATACAATGTCAAGCTCTCTATTTGCTCTTTTTCTTTTCTTCCATATCTGTCTACTTTCCAGTGACTCATCCATCTATAGACACAGACTTTCACAACTCCGGGTGAAACTCACATTTTTACACACCTCTCACAGTCGCACCTAACAGACGAGGTGTCAGATTCTGTTTTATTTTCCTCACTGAAGTTGCATATTTTTCAAGTGTGAGAGATGGCCTTGGTGTAAGTTCCCACTACTGTGCAAAGGCAGAAGAAAGGAGAATACACACTGTGCTTTTTCTGGAAAGACAAACAAACAAAATGTCAGTTGATGATGAAAATGAATACACATGACACAGTTGAATAAGAGCACAGTCTTATTTATTTATTACTCGATGGCTTATTTCTTTTTTATTTTGTTTCACGATGACTGTGGGTTTAAAATGTTTATTTTATTTGAAACACTTCTTTGTTTACTCTCTCTGAACAGTCCCATCTCTGGCAGTCAGGCAGCAGCAATGCAGGCAGTTTGCTCATTAGTGCCTTTATCAATGGAAACCAACAGTGTTGATGACATTTTACCACTAGGAAAAGCAAATATGTAAAATAATTTGTCTCAGTGACCAGTAAAATGATGTAAAAGTGGTGCATTCAAAGCAGTTAAGCCAAAGACTGAGCAATGGATTGTAAAAAACTGGGCCATACACAAAGAGGAGTCTACCTGACACACATTGATGTATCGATGTTACGAGTGGAGACTCCATTTATCCCTCATAATAAAAGCTTGGTAGGTGCCTCCAGGGTTCATCTTGACCTTGGAGGTTGCAGTTTTGACAAAACAAAATCAGAAATCAAGGAAGCCTATTTATTTGTTGTTTCCAAAGCTTTCATATGCATCTCATATGCATCATGTAGGATAGAGTGTGCTCAGTTGTCATGGAGATGCCGAGTTATTATCAGTGACCTAAATATGAAATTTCCCTCCGTGACTCGCTTCCTTGATCTTTTTTCTGACTGTCCACTGATTTCCTGGTGCCTGCCGAGGTTATGTAAATCTAAATCTTTCCAACAGGGAAATTGAGGGTGAAGGGGCTGCGGTTTTTTTTCTTCCAAAGAGGCTTTTGTGACAATTACAGTGTATGGCCACTTGATCCACAATGCAGCAGATGTATGACAGTGTGAAAGTAAGGCGGGGTCTGTCTCTAGAGCTCTTTTTTTATTCTTCTCATTAGAGGAGTTGCGATACACTGAAGATAACAGTGATAATTAAATAGTGATGTATATGTTAATAATAAATATATGATAATATTGCGAAAAGACTGCATGCCACCAGCGTAAATCATTTGCCAACAAAAAGCCAAAATGCATAATTAACAAGTTAAAGGCAAATTTGACTGACAGAATAATTATTTAATTATTTTCTTGAGATAATGCAATAATATAGTTTTGTGAGTTGTTTTGGCCACGATAATCATGTAGTGAAATTCTTGAAAATACAACACAACTGATGTACCTACCTATTTCCCTTTTTGTTTGTATAACTTTCCCAAGTATTCATCCGTATCCCTGCACATATGTGCTTCTTATCTCTCAACAGGCTTCTCACTTTAAATGTGGTCATTAAGAAGGGCCATAAACACTATTGACTTAGACTTGTTGGACTATATGTCATAAGCCATTATTTTGTTGCAACACACTGTGTCTATTATAAATATCTTTCTAATAAAAATATATCGCAATTTATGTTCCATATCCTTTATTTTTATTCCTGTTTTTTTTAATGTGATGGGATTTTGATGTAAGTACTACTTTATTTTAAACCTTTCCATACCCTCTAATTGTGTCCTTTGTAAGTTCTAATTATTTCCGTCCTTGCAGAGAGATTCCTTTACATATAAACTGCTCTAAATGAGTTGAGTGAGAAAGACTTTGAAATAGGTGTCAGGGAGCTGCAACTAATTTGCATATTCTACTGAATACAGTGTGGATATGTTAATTGTGTATGATGTCAGATGTGATATATACAGGCTATGGAGCACAAAAACCCACCACAGCAATGGTGACTTTGACAGAATACATGTGACTCTGTGGTTACAGAGCAGAACAGGCGATTTAAATAACAGTCAAACGACACAGCCTCCCCTTTCTGTTTCCCCTGTGCAAAGACAATGTACTAATCATCTCCACGCTTCTGTTCTCTGCAGCGATTATTATGAGGATAAGTGTTTCCGCTATCACTGTGTATTCTTATGCTCCAGATACTTTGGAACATCTTGGTATGACAAAGCACATCAGACATTCCCACCAGGAGCATTACAAATCTGAGGCTGATCGTCCTGATTTTGAGCACTAATGTTATTCTGAAACAAACTGACCATCTGGACTCAAGGGACTTTAATATGAGGCTGTTAGACTTGTTAGCAGGCAGTGCAGATGAAAAGCTCCAGGTCGTTTGCTAGGGTTAGGGTTAGGGTTCCTGCTGGCAATTAATAACTTTAGAAGATAAATCTAAATCTAATTAAATCAACCGAGGAAGAATCCCCACAGACTTTGTTCATCTATCGGGATGTTATAGGCGTCGATTTCTAGCGAGTATTTACACCCATTAAAGTTTGGCCACTGACAGCAGAGCATCCAAGTTCAGAAACAGTTTGTGTGTTATGCCTCATTCCCACTGCATGGTACGACATTTATTGATTTGACTCACTCTTTCTTGGTTTGCCGTTATAAAGATCGGACGTTTTAAAAAGGAAACTTCCGCCAATAGCTAAAGCGTTATTTTTCTTCTCAACCAAGATTTAACAAAAATGGCGGCGGGCAAAACTATGTTGTGCACCAGGTTTTACGACTGACGAAGAACAGACACTCTTTTGTTTTGTTGATAAGATTTAGCGAGGTACCTGATGATGTTAACAGCTGATTGTTGCGCCTACACTGAAGGAGTACTATCTGAAGTGGTACAAAAGGTTTGTCTTGTAAAACTTTAGCATGGGATAGAAACAAGGCTTTAGAGGAATGGATCATTTTATTTCCCAGGACCCATGAAATAATCTTGGAGGATCAGGCAGCTTTTAACTTTGCTGCCGGACAAAGTTGGTGGTGAAAAAAAAAAGCTGGTCCCCGGATTTATCGAGCGATAACCAGGCATGGATTCAATAAATAAAGTAGAAAAGAAGATTAAAGCAGGTCATTGTGATACAAATGCAAAGCAAGGAAAAACTGACATATGGAGACATTTCTGCAGTTGTAGTTGAGAAACTTCACTTTGTTAGTTGTAACAAAATGAGCAAAAGTAGATCCAAAACGAGCAAAAAAGCTGACAACCTTCTAGATTGAGGAGACATACCTTCACTGGTCTCCCTGGTCAAAGTAAGCGATTATTCAAAGATAAAGCACTTTTTACTGGAAGCCACAAACTATTGAGAATAATGTAACACTTCACTGTACAGACTTTATCACAAGGAAAAGTCTTTGTTGACAGTTGATAGTTTAATATGTTGTTTATGTAGGGGCTGAATATTTCATTTCGGTCATGCATGGTCAGATTAATGTGGGTTTGGTACGAGCAAGATTAAGAAAAGAGTCTGTCGCCTGACTCTGGTGTGTGTTTTCACATCAAAAACAACATCAATCTGTCAGTTCTCAGGTTTTTATTCTTGTGTTATTAAATGCGCTGCGGTACACATAAAGATAAATGAACTGAGACAGGGCTCAATAAATGTTTACTGCCCAGCAGGTCACATTGAGCTGTCAACAGTCTGGTGCTGCGCCCTTCATCATAGAACAGGGAACTATGGCTCACCTCACATGACTCAGGCCAAACACATCACACACAGGACTGTATGGGATTGTGTGTGTCTGCAAGAGGTTGACGGTGTTTGTGTCTTTGATCCTCTCCTTCACCACATTGTGGTAAGGTTTGAAATTGGATGGCTTGGTGTACTGAGGGATGTGAGGAAACATGCGTGTGAGTCTCTGGTGGGCAGCTTATGGGGTATTACTGAGAGGAGTTTGTGAGTGAATCTCTGTCTGGCCTCGGCTACTCTCTACACCTAAAGCCACCCTCAGACGACCTTCAGAATATCTGTACGGCAGCAGCTCCCCCCCCCTGGGGCAGCAGGGACGGAGACTCACATGAGTGAGGACATGCTAACTGTTTCCTATTGCTAATTTAATTTCCTGCTAGCACCACCTGATGGTAGTATCTCATCCTCTTGCTCTTGCTAAGAAAAGCAAATATGCAAATCTCACAACATTTGGATCTATCCCTGTAAAGTTGGTGTGACTTAAAAACCCCTGAAACAACTTTAAGTCCATCATAGTCAATGACACTCAAAATTTGGTTTGTCTTTCAGCCACATATGTCTGCTTACTGTATATATAAGGTTATTAAGCTATTATATAGCACTAAAGCAAAAAGCTGACAAACACCTGTCAAGGTCAAATCCATACTCCTTTACTGCACCACGAACTTGCTCTGCATTAGAATGATAGTGAGATGATAAAGTGATTGAGTCATAACCATTCAGCGCGTAGCCTCAAGCTTTCCAGCACATCAATCTGCTGCTCGTCATCGATTCTCTGATGGAGGGCCGCGTGGTCTACGAGACAAGATATCATGTTGCTCAGCTGCTAATGGAGTTGGGTCGGATGAGTGATGATAGACATCGGGAAAAAGATGCATGACAGGCTTTGTTACTATAATCTCTACCGACAATCGGCCTGCAATCAGACATGGTTGTGAATGCAAAGTATAAGCATTGTTAGAGCTTGATGTACTTTCCATCTCATCTTTAAATGATTTGATACATTTGCAACAATTTAAGCTATTCTACTGAACAAGTTCATCTCGTCCCTTTGGACTATTTGTTACAAATTGTTTGAGTTTTTTACTTTAGTAAGTTGTTTTAACAAGATCAAACTGCAATCAACACGAATGCTCGCACTGAATGAAACCCCCATTGTTCTTATCTAACAAAAATGTTCAGACAAAAAGAGGAAAGAGATTTGACTTTGTGCAATTTATTTCAAGAAGAAGGAAAAATTACAAAGATGCAGATGGCTGGCAAATTCAAACAATACAGTTTTTTTTTAGTTCAACTCCCTGTTCTCAGTCAGGACTGCATTCATGCACAATATGTAAAATACTACTACAAAAAACATTTGAAAACAAGCACATTTGTTATCAGATATTTTGAAAGCAGCCATGAGGAAAATCAGATTACAGAGCTGCACACCAGCTAGACAAATTCCTAATTAGACTGGCCAGAAATCCATCAACAAATAACCAGATTGCTGATAGTACGGGTAATTAATCAGGCATTGACCCGAACCCCAGGTTAAATGTATGTCCATTGTATTTTTTATTTGATTAAATGCATGTGGCCGTGTCTAGTTTCTAGCAGTTTTGCCCTGGGGTCCGCCAACAGGTTAATCAACCTCCCCAACGAATGTTAAGGACGATCAATCTGTTGGAAACAAAGCCTCAGTCATGACGATTAATCCATGGGTTAAAGTAGGCCTTGCTTAACAGTGTCTGCTTGGCCCTAGGGATTTTGGCCTTTTTCCGGTCTGCAGCGATTCTATTGGTGATAATAATCATTTAACTGATAGATATGATGGCAAGAACTATGAATATAAGACCCTAGTTGCAAATCAGACTTCAGAGGTAGAGACGATTACTGGTAAAGACAACTTAGCATGTGTAGTCGTAGCCATGAGCTGATGTAATAACATTATTTCCCAGCAAGGCAATAGATGGCTGAACACAGTTATCTGCCTTCAGCTAATGAGCTCCCAGCAGAGTCAGTGTGATCAACATTAAGACATAAAGCAGCTGCATTACTATTCTCTGGGAGGAATTCTAAGCTCTCTCTGTCTTCACTTCCTTCTCCGTCTCACTTCAGCATGCCACTGAATCTCCCACCTCCCTCCCTCCCGCTGTTTTTCTTGTCCTCCTTATTTTTTTTTAGCTCGTTCTTAATCATGGAGCCTTGTTCAGCTCCTCTTGTCACTGTTACATGTTGTATTCATTATGGGAACAGTTTGATTTCGTTAGGCACAATGAGACTCCTCTACATCTGGGTCAATTTTCTATTTTAAAATTAATTGTACATGAGCTTATTCCTAGGGCTTTCCAACGCTCTGCAAGACACGTACAGACACACACCTATTACCATTAACCGATCCGACCATCCCCCTATCAAGGAAAATAACAAAAGACTAGTATGTAGGTGACGCACACACACATTATTTTTCTGTTTTACTATGCAGGCAGGGAAAGGGGCGAAAGGCATGATGGTTATTATGCTCCAGGAGCAGAGTAATCTGCTGAGAAGGGGGAAGCGGGCGATTTGGATGTGTAGATAATTAAATCCTGGCCTGTGAGAGGACTAATGATGAGATTTTCTCAAAGCTGCTCTACCTTATCGTTTTCATCTGAGCCATGAAAACAGCATTGACTGCGAATCATGCTTGAATTTTATTCATCAATCAGCACTTCGCTCCCAGAGAAGAACTCTACTGAGACCAGCCAAAGTCTGGATATAACCCGACATGAACCTGATGTTCTCTCCCAGAGCCAAAGATGAAGACGGACGAGCTCAAACCGCTCCACTGAAATCAGACTCCTAATTATGTTTAGCTTCAATGGTTTGTGTTCGGCCGGAAGAAGACACGCTTCAAACATTTGAGTTGTTTCTAATCATCTACATAATGGTTTGCATTCGGGAACAGGAAAATCGGTACTTCAAAAAATATGCAATGATCATGCCTTTGGTATTTCCTTCTTTCTGTTATATTTGAGAGGTTGCAGTTCCTCTCATCTAATTTGTTCCACATACAGATGAGATGCAGAGGATGTGCTTCTCTGCACAAGATGCAAATCTAATGAGGAGTATTTTCAGTATTTGGCCCTTTTTGGGGGGATTTTCTTTTCAATGGTTTCCTGCTACCACAAAGAAAGAAATATTTCTTAAATTGAACAGTTTATAGGTTAACTCATTTTAGGAAAGAAAAGAAAGGACTTTATCCTTTAAATAAACTGTTTTAGTAGATTCTATTAAACGTGATTCCTCTGCTACATGCTGACATTTCCTTTATAACAAGATCCAAAGACTTTTGGATATACTGCTCCAAAACTGTTGTCTCTTTGTGGCCCTGTGGAGGATTAGGTTTCTTTATCTTCTATTTCAGTCACAGGGAAAACCCTGTTGCTATTTCCACACAACATTTTTAGATTGTTCTCAGCTCGGCTATGTGATATTGTGAGCTATCTTTATCTGGTTCTTTAGCGCTATTGATCCGCAGCTTTGAAAGGGTAGAGGCATGGCAGGGTGGTAATCTCGGTCTGGCTGATCAATACCAGTGTTAAAGGATTCTGGGGGAAATTGTTGGTGGAAATGTCTTCTGCTTCCCCTAGTTTTCCAGTCAGTAATGGACACAAGTCTCACACCAAGAGACACTTTTTTATGTGGATCTGTGAAGCTGTACCCAGACACAGCGGCAGTTTGAGATTAAATTCATCATCTGGGGAGCATGAATGTCACAATGTACAAAGGTTCATGGCAATCCATTCAATAGTGGTTGAAGTATTACATTTAGGACAAACACAACTATGTGGCTAAAATAATAATATTCAAATCGTATCCCGATTAGAGTTTGTGTCAATGAATCAAATTGATGGCAATAGATTTAAGATCAGAAAAAAATATTGATTAATAGATAAATCAACTGAGGAATATGGTGCTCATTAACCCTCACCCTGTAACATCTGTGGGCAACATTTTAAAATGAATGACTCCAGCTGGTAGAAGACATCCAAATATTACAATTCGGTTATTGCACCGCTCCATCTGTCAGAGAATTGACTAAATAAATTCACCTTGTGGTTGACCTATGAAATTAAGCTAATAGTTTATAAACAGAGATGGGGTCGTTACTAAAAAAAAGTAATATATTACATATTACATATTACTTTAAAAAAAAGTAATATATTACACTACTTCGTTACTCTCTACATAAAGTAACTCGTTACTTTACTCGTTACTTTACTCGTTACTTTACTCGCAGGGCCGGCCCGCCCCTCCCTACAGGCAGATCACGCAGACTGCTAAAGTTTCAAATGTTCTCTTTAGTTCAGTTTCCATTGTCGCATAACACTGATCCAGATAGCTCTGACTATGGCTGTCCTCTGTCTCCTGCTATCTGTATTTTGCGCAGTATATCTCTGAACGATGCGATGGTGATTCCACTGTGCAAATGGGCAACATTACCTCTACTATGAAGGATGCTACAAGCCTGTCCATCTCTGCTTTGGTTACCGGTCCTCCAAATTCTTGCGGCGGCGCACTCACAACATCCTCACTCTGGGTTCGGGGGTCCTTAGCTATTAGCTTCACCTTAGCATGTGTTCTTTGCAGGTGTTTGTTGAGGTTTGACGTGGTGTTTGCAGCAGTGGATAACAGCTTCTGGCCTGGACACAGTTTGCACCTCACCGTCACATTCCTGTCTATTCTTCGGACGAACTCAAAATAATGGGCATACCTCCACCCCTCGAAAGTTATCGCTGACTCAGCCATGTTTATGCAGCACTGCACGTGGAGATGTGGACGTGCAAGTCGCGCAGATTACGTACATATAAACCTGCGGCGGAAACCCCTCTTGTCTGTCAGTGTGATTATGACTGATTTTATAAAAGTAACGAAGTAACGCGTGTCGGGGCAATGTTAGTAACTGTAGTGTGATTACTGAATTATAAAAGTAACGCGTTACACTACTCCGTTACCGACAAAAGTAATATTATTACAGTAACGTGTTACACCCAACTCTGTTTATAAAGCACTTAAAAGCAACATCGTGCATTACTGCAGATTGCTTTAGTATAGATTTATCAGTCATAAGTAATGGAGGAGAACAGCCTGCACACAGGTTGAGTTTGTGCATAATGACAAGCCTTTGAAGCCCATATGGAAAATGTCTCTTCTCTAGAAACTTTTAGAAACAGCAGTATGCAAAATGGCACGGCAGAAACTTCACAGTGTAGACTATGATTAAGGTCTGCTAGAGACGAGGCACAGCTAAATGTAACACTGCATGAGCTCAGTGTGGGGATATTTCTTTTATCACTCCACAGTGATTTTTGAACACTTTCAAACCTCTCTGCTGTTGGTTGCATGAGTTTAATTTAAGCCATTGATCGGGGCTCTGCTGCCTGGTGAAAGGATCACATAGGGTAACGTGGTAAACCTGGTGACAACAAACAAATGAAAAGAACCCTGTGTCTTTCTTAAATGCGCAACATTTAATCATCTGCATTGAGTCTCTCAATCTAAACAAAAACAAGACAGTGTTTGGTGCCATCTTAAAGTCAACCCGGTATCACGGCAAGACGTGAACATGTGACGATTTACCATGCTGGGAGACGTGAAGATGTCACGATTTCGTCCCTTCAAACGTGACAGTTACACGGTATTGTTAACATGGCCCAAATACCCGGAAATGCCAAGCAAATGCTGTACCACGACGGTCGGTTGTTATTGTCAATATTAAAGGGGACCTATCATGCAAAATGCACTTTTGTACGTCTTTTATACATGAATATGTGTCCCCGGTGTTCCAGGGAACTCACCAAGTGTCAGAAAACACAACCCTCTTTATTTTCCTCCATACCCAAATCTCTAAAAAAAGGGGCTGCAACGGATCTGATAAAGACTGATCCAGATTTGAACGTCAGGATGGTGGCGCTACGGCTATTGGGCCAACTCTCCACCTATCAGGGGAATGTGGGGGTTGGGCCACGGCCGGCCATTGCCGCTCGAAAGCGCTGGAGACTCTGTAATACATATGCCAGGCCTGTAAGTGGCGCTGTAGTCTGCCACAAAAGCAGCGAAGAAGACTTCCCGCCCATAGTTACCATGGTTACCCTTCTGTTTATTCTCCGCTCTGGCTTTTTTTCTCCCTCCCCGAGGCAAGCGTTTGCTCCCGCTGCTTTAATTCAATGCAATCCCTCCCCGTCGAGGCAAGCACTGTAATTCTCTCCGGTTAGTCCACCAGCAGATGACAAACACCCACCTCTCCGCCTCTTCCAAGGAACGAGGGGACCGTGCGGCAGAGTTTCAGTTTCAGTTTGTTTCGCCGGTCAAGATGTCCGTTAAAGTTTAAATCTTCCGGACAAAATTAGAAAAGTGCCGGTCAAAGGTCTTCTTTGTTATTTATTGAGCTTTAAAACAAATGAATAACGACTCTATATAATAAAACACGGAGGACGGAGATCTCTTTTTCTCCCCCTCTTCTGACAGCCCAGCAGCTGATCAGAGCACGTCTACCCTCTCCTGCAGGGGGGCGTGGTCAGCAGAATCAGACCCGTAGACAGCAAACAGCACATAGAGCGAAATGAGGCATGGCTAAAATGCATGATCTGTTTGGTATTTTGAAAACAGAAACGTATAAATATACCTTATATAGGTATGGCCCTACAATATATCATTTAAATATAGCATGATAGGTCCACTGTAATATAATGATGATTTAATTTTTAATAGTCACACTTGATTTCGCCGATTTTCGTGTTGCCCCAGCTAGTCGACACCTCTTTTAGCAGAAACAAAGGCTACATTAATGTATTAAATCGATGTTAATCCATGTGTGCGGTTGTGGAATTAACGGACGTGACGTTGTGCGATTGCGTTACCAGGCAACAACTTGGCTTCATGTTAATTTACAAACTCTTCAACTAGAACCGTAGTTATATTTAAAAACATTTTAGAAGGCCTCACGAAATACTTTAATGTACATTTAAATTTAAATGTGAAGGAATGTGTGTATAACAAAATACATCCGTCATAAACCGGAAACAGACGTAGGCAAGATCCTCAGCTCGGTGATTGGATGGTTTAGCCGCAATGCACGTTGGGATATGGTGTTTATGCGATGTGAAATCCGAAAACATTTAAAAAAAATAAAATAATACTTTATTCCGAGTGTGCTTGCTTTTCTCTTTGAAAGTCATCACATAACGGCATTGTAATACACGTTTCGGCTGCATTAGAGCCCTGATGAGAAGACTTCTAGACAAACAGGAAGAACTGCCGCCAAAACTGAAAACGTGACGTGGATCATAAATATATCAGCAGTTAAACAACATCTTAGATTTCTTTTCACACAATACGTCTAATTTTATTATTTGTATTATTAGATATTAATATAGAATCAATATAGATTTTTTTTATTTTAAAGTAAATTCAGATTGAACATAGCGGGGGCTGCGGGTTTTTTTCTTCACAAAACTGTGTCTCAGGGCTTCTTAACATTTAAAAACCTATTAATGTGTCATACATTAACCGGAAGAAACTCAGCTAACTGACGATATGAATCATTTTTACCGAAACAAAACACAAGTCTCACAAGAAGCGTCTAAATGAGCCCTGAGCGAAAAAGTGCTAACACACTTAGCACAGAACTCTAGGTATGAATACCCTTATTACATATCGGATCTGCACAGACAATATATCGATTAGCAAGCTGAGATTCCACAGATTCTAGTGGTATAACCCCTAGATTCCACCGGGTCCGTCTGCGCCGCGTTACGGCTGCGCCGCGGTTTTGGTCCGGCCTCCTCCGGCGTCATACCCTACCAGGCGCGTTTCAGAAGCATTTCAGAAGCGGAGAGTCTTGCCTGCCGGCTCGCAGTTTTTGTTGATTTGGGCATATTTCCTGGACAGGCTACTTTGTACAGACAAAGTTAATAATAACTGTAATATTCCAGTTATAAACGACATGAATCAAAGATGTGTTGCTGTATTTTAGTGGTAAAAAAAATGCATTCATCATCATAATTATTCTATATATATAATTTACACAGTGCCTGTAAACCGGAGGAGAACGCTGACATTTCTCCTCCTACTTGAAAGACTACGGAGGGATAGGGTCTGCAAAATTAGTTTGTGTGTGTGTATATATATATAGGTCTATATAGCTCTGAACGTTCCACTTCCTGCCTGCCCGACCTTACGTTACGGCTGCGCCGCGACAAAAATAGGATTCGATCCTAATTTTAGAAAAGCCCTGCGCCGAGCCGCTTCTGGGACGCTTCTGGGACGCGTCTGAGCCGTAGCGCGCCGTGTGTGGTGGAATAGCACCCATTGACTAGAGTGGCCGCGATCACCTTGAGCACCGCGGCGCAGCCGTAACGCGTCCGTAACGCGTCCGTAACGCGCCGCAGACGGACCCGGTGGAATCTAGGGGTAAGTATCATCACTGAGCGATCAGAACTCGCGACAGGGGAAACAAACACAGACATCACAACACGGAGCTTTACGGAGCAAAAACGGGACATTGTCTTACCTTAGCTGTTGTTCTGATCAAAAGTTGTGTTCAATGGCATTAAAACAATATAAAAGGCTGCTGAAGGTTAATCCAATGTGTCTGTGTCACTTTGAAATGATTACTGATAATCCATCGTCATATTTATGGCAAAAACAGAGTTTTCATATATAGCTATTATGATAGCTACGAGAGCGTATGACAGCTTCCGGTTTTGGGCATTCTGGCTACGCATCACTCATTCACCATTACTATTATTACTATAAGTAATGTTTTTTCTTTGGACGGACACTATAAATTAATTTTCTTTACTATGTTCAATCTGAATTTACTTTAAAATAAAACAATTCTATATTGATTCTGACTCTTCTACATCCAACTCACAGGTTTATCATTGCTTTGAGAAAAAATATTATTAATTGACCCCTTTTAGAAGTGAAGATATAGTAATTTGTTCCGGGCATGTCATTTTCGAGCCTGAGACCTGAAAAACAGGCTTGGGGTTTAACAGGTTAAAGAAAAAAAAATAGTAGTATGATGTTGGAGAAATGTCAGGGTTAGGGTTTCCTCCATAGAGACCCTACTTTTATAATTTTCTAATCATAAATCTATCGATCATAAATCTATCGATTAGATTTATGATTCGAAAATTATAAAAGTAGGGTAGACATGTGGAGATTATCCGGCTGAACAAAACGTGATCCGTCTCTTAAATGTGTGTCAACCACAGACCTTATTTCGAGCTATTTTCCAAAATCCTATGGAGAAATTGCATTGCATTTTTGTCGAAGGAACCGGAAGAAGTTTACTTCCGGGTTTTAGGACGCGTCACTGCGGTTCTCTATAACACACCATCACACACAGATGATGATAATTATGAACGTATCAGACAACCTGATGAGACTCAATAAGAGACACAGCCAGCTCAGTGTGGACAACTAACAACATTTTTCATTTTCTTTCGATCTAATCAAATGAACTATATCCTTGCTACTTTCATTCTACTGCTATGGGAGAAACAAATCAAAAGCAATGACAAATGTCTAACATGCTTTGGTTATCTGTTACAGCGGAGATATGCTCTGTGTTACCGGCTGGGATCATCCATCAATGACACCATTAGCATGGGAAAGGTGATGGGGATAATGTCCCTGGCGCTGGCGATATAAGAGTGTGAAACTGCATATTATTACTTTAACTTTATCAGAGAGGTCTTGTCCTAGATTCCAGCCTCATATATATTTCTCCTTAATCTATCTTATTATAATAAAATTATAATTAATTTGGAACAGGGAGTGGGTACTGCACATAGAGGGATGGTGAAACAGAACAGGTGGATTTTGTGTGTGTGAGACGAGGTGGAATTGGTTTAACAAGAAGAGGACACTATTTCAGGGACAAAAGGGAGACAAGAGAGAGAGAAAGTTAAAAGGGTGAATGTCTGCAGACAGCAGAGGGTGTGAAGGAGAGAGGATTAGAGATGGGGGGGCTGTATGATTTGTTCCAGCTGCACTTGCTGATTGATCCGTTCCAATAGCCAGTTGTCTGTGTGCAATCAGCCATCTCTAACTACTGTGGGTCCTTCTGGCTGCTCTCTTGGTGAAATGGAAATGTCCAATAAGGACTGCTGTGTGTCTCTGCCCTCACAGTTGTACAAGTTGCAGCTTAGCCCTGAAGCCTCCGATATGGTCACTTTAACCTTGGACCCTTGGGCTATCATTATTTCATTCAGAGTATTGGTTGTGTGTTTCTCTTTAAATGTAACACTGTCAGGATATGAAGTAGGGTCATTCGAGCATTAGTATAAATAAATAGATCCATTAAAAAAAATATTAAAAATGTAAACCAAAATAAATATACAAACAATACAAATAATTTAAAAATGTAAAATAAATGAACAAATAAATGAATACATGTCCTGAGAAGAAGTCATCAAATCTAATAACTTTCATTTAATTGTTGTTATTTTTCTAAGTTCAGAATGCTTTCCACCTGTGTAAAAATGGCAACTGCAATCCATGAGAAAATATGTTTCTCTTCAAATGTATATGGAGAATGCAGTTAAGGTGTAAGGGAATGACATTCTTTAGGAGACAGGGTTGTCAGTTTGTATTCATATCCAGGTGGGAATAACATATATTGACACACAGACAGGTGGCAGTAAAACAAGTCACCATTCCCATGAAAGATGTGAGCAATACAGAAAGGTGTTTATAAAGAGGAAGAGGAGGGTTTGAGGTGTGGACCAAATCCTTAACTTTGAATAAATGAAATGTTTAAATGTGTCACAACCTTATGTTCCTGTGTCCATTCCAGCAAACATGCATCTAGATTTAGTGCCAGTCTATAACATTCAGCAGTTTCCTTTTACTCCTTTAATATTTCATTTGTGAGTGTGTGATTGTGGTTTGCTATTATAGATTTTCCAGAGTTCAATAAAGCTCAGTTTGACTTTCAAGTATTGTAATTGACCTCCCAGCTGGTAATAACTGTTCAGATTGTGACTTTGCACTTTCTCGCCATGGCTATTGTAAACACATTACTAAAGATTTCTGCACAGGAGCCAGCTCTGCAGAAATTGTTTTTTGGCTCTTTTTGTAGAAGAGACACTGTTCATTCTGTCAGTCTAAAATAAATGGAAAGTCATCAGATTTATAACAGGGATTGTGTTTTTGGACAGGTAATATAAATGACAAGCAGTTTCCCGGCTCTCACACTCCCCTCATCGTAGCTGCCATATTTCATCAAGTTTATTTATAAGCCTCTTGCATGACTGCAGTGGAGTTTTGCCGTTTTCAAACATGCCAAAAAATCACTCTATTTCAATAAGTTATTAAAGCCAACTCATTAATCACCTGCACAAACAAGCAGGTATTTCAGATTGGAAATGTATCATAATTAGAATAAAAAATGCAGCTGTTGTAGGCTGATACCTCATCAGTTCTCAACAGACCATATTTAAATATCAACACACATTAGCTTCCTAAGGACTGTGAACTGACAGCGGTGGTGTGGATGTGCCAGTGCAGAGCTCAAACTTGATATATTGAATGAGTGATTTTTGCACACCTACATGCCAAGAGAATATGGCTTTTAGGGAGCAACAGGAAAATTGCTGATGCACAAGGTCTGCACTTTTCTGAAAATGAGGATATTCATTCATTCAGGACTGAAGTTTCACATGTTTCATTTTTGATTTCCTCCTGCCAGCAATGCATTTATCATGTTCTGTATTTCTGCAGCAACAAATCAGAATGTAATACAGTAGGATTTACAACCTATTGAGATTTTACTGTGAACTGGTTTTGTCGGATCAGCTTTTATTTATTTTTACCAATACGAATAAAGGAAAGTACAATCACACACATCTCCTGAGCCCAGGATTTATGTTGATCAAGTCCCTTGCTTATACCATATAACAGCTCTCTTGACTTTGAAATCCAGTGTAGATTTATGGATAACAGCCCCTTCTTAACCTCTTGACCTGCCCAACATGCAGTCCTTTGCACTCTGGGTAGGCGAAAGCCAGATCAGTGGTAGGGGGTGGGGGGAGTACAGAGATACAGCTAGATCATTGCATTGCCCACGGCACTCTGCATTGATCAGAGAACAGCTATAATAACCTTTCAAAATCATGCTTCTGGCGAGGGAGTGCGGAAAGATACACCTGCCTGGACCTGTCAATAGGAACCTAAATGATGTTGTTGCAGCATGAATATATTTATGGTTGGTTTATTGGGTTGGTTTTGCAGTGAGAGGAAAACAATCTGTGTTGGGAAGACTTCCATCTGCAAAATACATAACCATATTTACGTAACTAACAAGCAAAGACACAAATGCAACGAAAAACTAACTAAACATAGAGATGAAATACAAAAAGCTATGACAAGAACAAGATACGTAAAATGACAGGGGCAATAAGTCAAAATATAGTTCCAATGCAAAGGCTGATTTATAAGTTCCTTTTGAAGGGCTATATTTCACATCTGTCTTTGTTGTTCCGATATGCATGAACTGTTGCTCGTGTGGTTTTACGCCTTCAATCAGGGCTCACTGCTGTATGTGGATCGTCTGGATGTTTACGGAGGGTGTCAAAGCGGAAAAGAGAGCAGGACAAAAATGAGGTATGATGGGAGGGATGTAAAACACAGGGATGATGTCAGAGGAACCAACCATGAATGCATCAAAGCAAATCACATACAAACATTACAAAAGTTAAATACCGAAGTAATAAAGACATTTGTGGCGTGATATAGCACTGAGTTTCGCTGAGATAAACATAGGAAACTTGATATGCCTCAACAGTGTAAAAGATCAAGGATTATCCTTTAACAGGTTTTCCTTTTTCTTTGGTGTGTTGTTTAGGTTGTTCTGCATGTAGATGGTCTGCAAAGGTTCAAATCCCAATGTTCCCCCCAGAGGGAGTTTCATTAAATACTGACATCACTATGTAACACTCGCACTTCTATTGGCTAGCGATCCAAAACATTGTACGTAATAGGCTAAGGGGCGGGACATCTCTAAGCGCTTGACCAATCAATCAATCACTGTTTATTCATATAGCCCAATATCACAAATGTTACATTTGTCTCAGGGGACTTCACAGTTTGTACAGAATATCAGTATGACAATACAACACCCTCTGTCTTTATACCCTCACATCGTACAAGGAAAAACTTCCGGAGAAAAACCACAGTTTAAAGGGGAACATGGGAGAAACCTCAGGGAGAGCAACAGAGGAGGGATCCCTCTCCCAGGACGGACAGACGTGCAATAGATGCCGTGTGTAAATTGAAAAGATAATACATTTACAACATAGGCAGACCAAATGTTTGGAAATGCATGTGTCTATAATAAGAAGATGAATCCACGAGGATATCCATCCAGGACTTATGATCCAGGACCACAGCAGGCACAGCCACGACTCAAGATCCAGGGCTCGCGATCCAGGACTCAGGACCACAGCAACACGATCAGCCATGACTCCGGATCCCGGCGTATATCGACACCAAAAAATAAATTTGGGGAAGCTGGGTTATTCGGAACATGAGAGTACACAGGTACAGACAGAGAGAAGGAAGACCAATCACAATAGAGCTGGCCAGCTAACCAATCAGAGCAGACTGGGCTCTGGTTTCAGACAGAGGGTGAAAAGAAGTGCTGCAGCACAGGCAGTATGAGAAAAATAAAGAGCTTTTTGAACATTAAAGCATGGAGACATGTCCCAGTAGAGACACTAATTACAAATATCAACCTGAAAATGAGAATAATATGGCCACTTTAAGGTACAATTTTAAGATCACCGTTTCCACAGACGCCTGTTAGTAATACTGCAATTGTAAGGGCTTTTAACAGCAGGCAAGATGCTCAATAAAGATTGTGTTTCATCATTTGTCCAAAGATAGTGACTTCAAAGAATTGTACTTAAAAGAAAAATAATTATTAGTGTTAAATCAATTGTACTGCAAGCAAAAATAACACAATGGAAAGCAAAGGAGTCACACTATGTAAATAGAGGTTGAGGCAATAGCAGAAATTGGTTAATTTGTTTGGGCAAATGAACCATTATTTTCAATTTACAGGAGACTAATGGTCGAATGCTCATTTACTAATGGACCTTACCAACGCACAAAGTGCTTTTCTGGTGTTTAATCAACCCTTTTAAAAGGCAGATCTTAACTCGCTTCAGAAGAGAAATAACCCAGGCTGATGCATGCTTCATTTCCAGGCCGCAAAGGAAGTCTTCTCTGGGTGGATATAAATATCACAGTGAGGAGTCGGCAGCGTGAACATCGTGAGGCTTGTTACAGTTCTTGGCCAAAGCTCACACGGGACATAATAGGAGAGAGAGAGAGAAATTAGGCAGAGAATTGCATTATGGGGAATACATTCCTCTTACGTCTGCAGATCTCGCTTTCTATACCTCCCTCTCTTGCTCACACGGTGTCAAAACAGCCTATTTTCTAATCAAAGCAGTTTACCGTGTGATTAATTATGGAATGTGATTAGTTGCTGCTGAGAAAATGATGTGTTTGCTCACAGTCACACAGCGAGTGAATGTTCTCATCTATATGTGCACTCTTTTCATAAAGAGCTGTCTTATTTAGACGATGATCTGGAAGGGATCAATAAACAATTACAGCTGTGTGTGTGTGTGTGTGTGTGTGTGTGTGTGTGTGTGTGTGTGTGTGTGTGTGTGTGTGTGTGTGTGTGTGTGTGTGTGTGTGTGTGTGTGTGTGTGTGTGTGTGTGTGTGTGTGTGTGTGTGTGTGTGTGTGTGTGTGTGTGTGTGTGTGTGTGTGTGTGTGTGGTCAGGGTCATGGCTGATAGCATGATAGCAGCAGTGCTCCACTTAGCTTCAGTCTTTGTGTGTTCATAAATCCTGAAGCTGTCAATCGACTTTGAATGTTTCCAACGACAGTGATGTTAAAACGAATGAAGATGAAGTGGAGTCAATATATTGAGTTGCATGTGCCACAGTTTTTATGATCAGTGTTGAGACTGTTGCATGAAAACTGTAATCAATTACCCATGCACTCTCTGCTCCTTCATTGCAGACAGCTCTGTTGAGATGTGAACTGCAGAATGGAGTGATCATTTTCTTTCATTTTTTCCCCCATTGCTAACATAAAAATATTGATTAGTGCAACTTAAAAGTGTTTGCATTTTAAACGTTTAAAAAACATAATTACATCTAAGGCAGAAGGAAAGGAAATCAAGATGTTACACATAAAGAAAAGGGATCATTGTGTTCCTATTAACAATACACGTCTGTATTCATCCCCTCTCCATTTCTGGGTTTCATTAGTTTTTACTCTTCTTCTGCTCTCTGTGTATCCCCCGTCCCCTCCCAAAAAGAATCTGTATTTTTATTCCCTGCCAGTGGCGTTACTGCACTCCCTACTCTAGGGACCGCATATTAAACCTCGCCTCACAATCGATCTCAGATAAACACATTATGTTCCATCTTGAGCACAAAATGGAATCCTGATCCGACTATAATGACACGGTACATGGGGACAATGCAAAATAACCACAGCTACAGTAACAACAAGTGTATGTGATATTTAAAGGGTTTACTATGCAGGTCACACTGATACAAAATGAAATAATGATGCTCACATTGGTGCCAGTCCGAGTTTCAAATGGTTTATTTTGCATTTCCCCACATCTTAGGTGATATGATGTAGGTGATTCATGTTAATTACTGAGCATGTGGCTTTAAAGGTTGGCCAAGAAGAGGGAGCCCTCCACCCTCAAAGCCAGCTGGAGGCTTGGAGGCAGATCAAACGCTGACTGGTTGCAGACGATGGAAACATGGCCTTAGTTAGCCAGCGTTAAGTCACTCCCAAAATACATACAAACATGCAATATTTACCTGTGTGTGTGTGTGTGCTCGCTCAGCCGTACATGACTGTTTGACAGCTTGGTGAAAATCCTAGGCTGATCTTTTAAGAGAAAAAAATCACTTTCATCAGAGAGAGTGTTGTGTTTGCAATGTTCATGTGTGTGTCTGTGCACAATGTCCCTATGGCTTGTTGTGTGTTTGGAGACATGTGTGCGAGTTGTTTTGGTGGGTTTTCTGGGCTGTTCCCACAGTCTGCATCCAGACGGAGTTGATCTGAATCCAAGGTTGTTGCTTTAACTATTGGCGATGAGGATGAAGGTCTCTGTGTCCCCAGACCCTTAAATTCACAAACATGCACACACTAACTGCACAGATAACAGCTGTTAAGCTTTCACAACAAACTCTACTGACTTGTTGTAGACATGCATGATAACAAGCAATTAAAAAAAAACTTGTTTAGCAGCAGATTCTATCCTTGTTGTGATGTTTTGAATGAAGTTCTTTGAACCCTATGGCAGTCAATATGTATCCAAAAATAATGTTTTTTGCATGTGGGTGGAACAGACAGTCAGATTAAAATGTGAGGGGTGCTGATAAAACAGAAAACAGACTACTTCTACTCGACCCCACAGAACAAAGTTTGAGGCATATCAGGTTAACATCAAACCTCACTCACAACCAGAGATGGGGTCGTTACTAAAAAAAAGTAATATATTACATATTACATATTACTTTAAAAAAAAGTAATATATTACACTACTTCGTTACTCTCTACATAAAGTAACTCGTTACTTTACTCGTTACTTTACTCGTTACTTTACTCGCAGGGCCGGCCCGCCCCTCCCTACAGGCAGATCACGCAGACTGCTAAAGTTTCAAATGTTCTCTTTAGTTCAGTTTCCATTGTCGCATAAGACTGATCCAGATAGCTCTGACTATGGCTGTCCTCTGTCTCCTGCTATCTGTATTTTGCGCAGTATATCTCTGAACGATGCGATGGTGATTCCACTGTGCAAATGGGCAACATTACCTCTACTATGAAGGATGCTACAAGCCTGTCCATCTCTGCTTTGGTTACCGGTCCTCCAAATTCTACTTTGTGCCGCTTCAGAGTCGGCGGCGGCGCACTCACATCGTCACTCTGGGTTCGGGGGTCCGGTCCTTAGCTATTAGCTTCACCTTAGCATGTGTTCTTTGCAGGTGTCTGTTTAGGTTTGACGTGGTGTTTGCAGCAGTGTATAACAGCTTCTGGCCTGGACACAGTTTGCACCTCACCGTCACATTCCTGTCTATTCTTCGGACAAACTCAAAATAATGGGCATACCTCCACCCCTCGAAAGTTATCGCTGACTCTGCCATGTTTATGCAGCACTGCACATGGAAATGTGGACCCGCAAGTCGCGCAGATTACGTACATATAAACCTGCGGCGGAAACCCCTCTTGTCTGTCAGTGTGATTATGACTGATTTTATAAAAGTAACGAAGTAACGCGTGTCGGGGCAATGTTAGTAACTGTAGTGTGATTACTGAATTATAAAAGTAACGCGTTACACTACTCCGTTACCGACAAAAGTAATATTATTACAGTAACGCGTTACACCCAACTCTGCTCACAACCTATCAAAATGGGCGGCAGTCGGTCCTACTTCCACAAGGTTATGTATTGGGCCCACTTTTATTCGGTATTCTTTACATGTCTCGTTACGTGTCTCTAGGACAAATAATAATGAGATAAGGGCTAGGATTCCCCTGTTAGGTTGACAACATTCAGATATATATAAAAACCATGCCGGACAACTTCCTGAAACTCAACAAAAACAGGGATTATTCTGTTGTCAATTTTGTCAAATCTCTCTTATTTTGTCAATGTCTCGACTGTAAATAAAGCAAGCAACCTCAGTTTAAACATTGACAATATTCCAGTAATTCCATTCTCTCTTGTCCGAAGCCTTGGTGACATCTCTAATATGTATTGCATGTCAATAACATTACCAAAACCTAATTCTTACATCTTCCCAAAAAAACACTTTTCTTGTCACCCCGAAAAACCTACCAAAAAACCTTGAGATAGAGAACTGTAATATGTTTTCTTCCATCTACCATCATACAGTATATGTTGTGTACCGTCAAAAGTGTTGAGTCAGTCACGTTTCATGTTGTTGTTTAGTCAATTATTGTATTGTCTCCCACTTCCTGTTTTGTTTTGACACTCAACTGTTACGTTTCATTCCAGGTTCCTTGACTCCCTACCCTTGTGTGTGTCTCCCGCGCTCATCAGCGCCAGCCCTGCCCCTGATTGTTTCCACCTGTGCCCAGTTACCTCTTGCTTAAATTCCCCAGTCTCCCCTTGTTTTCTGTCAGTTCGTCTTGTCCTGTCCTCATGCCAGTACTCTGCTCACCAGCGAATGCTTCTTGTCTCAAGCCTGATTTATGCTCCTGAAACTTTTTGTAAATTTTGTTCCTCACGTTGTGAGCGATTTTTGTCACCTCGTTAAGAGTGTCCGTTTTCGTTTTGTATACCTTTTCTGGAAAATAAAGTATATTACTTATACTTTACCTCTGGCTCCCGGGTCGTGCATTTGAGTCCTTTTCCCTTGTGTATCCAAGTTCGTGACAGTATATGTTCAGAAAATGTATTCTGTACCTGTAGTCTCACATGCATCACCTAAACATATAGTTCTAATTTACTTTACTTACACTTCCTGTTCACTCTCCCGTACAAAATCCTATCTTCGATTTACAAATCTGTGCACAGCTCTGCGCCCCATTATCTATGCGACTTCATTCATACTTACACACCCTCCTGCCCACTTCCCTCAAGTATTCCCCACCAACCCCACTGATATCTGAAAATGATGGGCGACAGAGCCTTCTGCTGCAGTGCACCCCCAGCTGTGGATTGCTCTGCCTGAAGAGCTTAGGAATGCAACCACATGTCTCCTTAGTTAAAAACTTTTAAAAACGCATGTTCTCAGCAACATCTGCTCAAATGCGTATCGTATTTTTGTTTCACTGTCGTGCCTGCTATTATATATGCTTTTAAGGCTAGTACTTTGATGTGGTGTCCTGCCTGGTGCTTTGGATCAAGAAAATTGCTTAACAAATAAAATGTATTATTATTTTGTATTGAGGCACCCACAAGGTGACCCTGCTGAGACAGCTCTTTGCCTCCCGTTCCCGTCTGCAGGGACTTCATGTTAGTAATGCAGGCTTAATGCAAAGACCAGAGAGAGGCAGAGAGAGAAATTATGCTGCCCCACAATTTCCAGCTGCTCTTATTTGTTGCAGATTGAACCGAGGCAAGCTGTGAGAGGAAGGAGGTAATTTAAGCACCTGTGGTGGATTGAAGACCTCCTATTTCTCTTCCATCATCCTCTCTCTTCTCCCCCCGTATTATTGCTCTCCCTCATTCTGTTCCATTTTCCCTTGCAGTGGTTCTTCCTGTCTCCCTCCCCTGCAACAGTCCTTATCTCATGAGCTGAAATGATATGTACCCTCATTTAGAGCAGAGCATAAGTAAATAGAAACTCGGTCCCAGAGTGGAGAAACTCTACTGTGTATCCCAGACAGATTTCTTGCTGTTGTCCACAGGGAGAAAAGGAATAAGACATGCTTGAGATGACATCTTTAGCCTTGCTGGTTGGATTTAATCTGTAACCCAAAACTTTGCTTTCTGCTTCGCTGAGTGTGTCAGACGAGGAGAGAAAAGTGCGAGCAGCAGTGAGAGGCTTAAGTGACTGACACAGGGAGAGTGCTAACACTTTGAGGGTGATATTGAGAATGTGGGAGTATGAAAGCTACATTATAGGCGATGGGAGTATGACAGGAGAAGGAAATAATTAGGCCAAGGATGTTTTTTTTCCTCTTCTGTGTGTTTTCACGTGTATGTTCTTGAACATACAGTAGTATGTGTGCTTGAGTCTGTGCATCCTGTTTTTTTTAAGTCAGTGTGCACATATGATTAATAATGAATGCCATCTGCATCTGCAGTGCAAAGTCTTTTAAATATAGTATTCCAGCAGATAAAGGATATTCTCTCTACCTGTGGGCAAATCCTTTCAAGAAAGCAACCCTAAAAAATAGATTAAAGCTTTAAAAAGAAATATGAATTCGGATTTATGGTCGGCACACAAAAGTAAATGAGATGATTATAGTATTATTATTATATTGCACGCAGTAGAAACTAAGAGTTTTAGTGCATTTTCCAAGCATGTGCTATATTTTAGTCCCCATTTTATACATGCATAATTCAGATTCCATCCAGAAAAAAATGATTAGGTCTATGCGTCATCTCTGCCAGACAGCACCCATCTGTGCTTCGATGGGTAACAGAGTGAGTGTCAGTGTAGGCTGGTGTGTCTGTATTTGTGCAAAAGGGGAAAAAAAAGCAGGCAAAGCAGGAGGGAACATACTGCCAGTGAGCATGCACAGCTTGAGTGTATATATATTTTTTTCCTCCAGGTTTCCAGGGAAGATATTCTGGATGCTGCTGGGTGTTAGGCGTGTCATTAAAAGTTCTGCAGGCACACTAGATAGCTGTCAGAGCCCATGCCAATTAGTGCCACTTTAGGTGTCAGTCTAGAAGGCAGTGGAGACGAAAAAGCAGGGAAGCCGAGAAGAGCGCCACGAAAACCCTGCTGACTGCGCCTCCCTGCTCAGCTGAGCGTCCCACAAAGCATTCGCTTGGCTTGATACAAATAGAAGCAGAAGCCTTTGTTTCATCCACATGGCAGATTCAATTTTGATTCATAGAGGCTATTTCTATACGTCCGAGAAGAGAGGACAACCCTCTACGTCATGCACCTTCAAACAAATCCTCTCCAGCTATTTTTCCACCTGGTGAACATTCAATTTCAGAAGAAGTTTAACTAATAACATCCCAAAAAAAGTCTTCGGATGTATTGGCTTTGACTCTCTTTTTCAATGTTCTTGTTTTTTTAAAAGGCACCCTGCAGAGTTATTGACCTCTAGTTGTGCTGTTGAGCAGTTTTTTGATGAGCTGCTCTCTTTACTGTTATGTGCACAAGGATGCACATGTGCGGTTACAAGCATGAGGGTGACGTAAAATCCATTTCTCCAGGAAGCTGTTGTTGGTAATAGGCTGTAAATGGTAGCAGTACACCAATAAAACTGGGGAAGGAGGAAGAGTAAACAATATAGCCTTTAAAATATTCAGTAAAAGGCTCTGGAATGTTTTATTACTCCCTCATGGGAAACTAAATGTGTTTTGGTGATAAACAACTGTAATCAAAACTTTCTTTGTTTACAATAAAAACTCCACATGGCACCTTTAAATCGGTCTTAATCTTTTAAAAAGGACAGAGGAGAGTCACAGAGAGGATAATACTACTAATAAAAGCCAGGGTAAAACCTCAGCTTTGTATCATATACAGAGTTGGGTGTAACGCGTTACTGTAATAATATTACTTTTGTCGGTAACGGAGTAGTGTAACGCGTTACTTTTATAATTCAGTAATCACACTACAGTTACTAACATTGCCCCGACACGCGTTACTTCGTTACTTTTATAAAATCAGTCATAATCACACTGACAGACAAGAGGGGTTTCCGCCGCAGGTTTATATGTACGTAATCTGCGCGACTTGCGCATCCACATCTCCACGTGCAGTGCTGCATAAACATGGCTGAGTCAGCGATAACTTTCGAGGGGTGGAGGTATGCCCATTATTTTGAGTTCGTCCGAAGAATAGACAGGAATGTGACGGTGAGGTGCAAACTGTGTCCAGGCCAGAAGCTGTTATCCACTGCTGTAAACACCACGTCAAACCTCAACAAACACCTGCAAAGAACACATGCTAAGGTGAAGCTAATAGCTATAGGACCCCCGAACCCAGAGTGAGGATGTTGTGAGTGCGCCACCGCCGACTCCGAAGCAGCACAAATGAGAATTTGGAGGACCGGTAACCAAAGCAGAGATGGACAGGCTTGTAGCATCCTTCATAGTAGAGGTAATGTTGCCCATTTGCACAGTGGAATCACCATCGCATCGTTCAGAGATATACTGCGCAAAATACAGATAGCAGGAGACAAGAGGACAGCCATAGTCAGAGCTATCTGGATCAGTGTTATGCGACAATGGAAACTGAACTAAAGAGAACATTTGAAACTTTAGCAGTCTGCGTGATCTGCCTGTAGGGAGGGGCGGGCCGGCCCTGCTAGTAAAGTAACGAGTAAAGTAACAAGTTACTTTATGTAGAGAGTAACGAAGTAGTGTAATATATTACTTTTTTTTAAAGTAATATGTAATATATTACTTTTTTTTAGTAACGACCCCATCTCTGATCATATACTTAGCTACACATATTTATGTGCACACACAATAAAATACCAAATCATTCATATACAAAATAAACCTTTTGCATTCGTTCAGAAACCCAAAACATCATATCAGTGACACACTATCATAAACGCTTTCTTCTAACATGGAACGCTTTTACTGCAAAAGATCATCAGCCTACTACAAACGCAGGCTCTTGAGCTGTTCAAACATTCATCATACATTTTAGCTCTCTTTATTTGAAAATGAATGCAAAGGGTTTGCCTTGTTGAGAGAGTACAAGGAAGGGTGAAGGTAAAAAGAACGAAATAAATATAAGGCATATGAATAATGGCAAGGATAAAAAGATGTGGAAGTAGACCATGGTGTCAAGGATTGTTCGATAATGAGGCTGGATGGACAGACACACAGCTGTATAACCTTTTATAAGGAGTGTAGAGTGAGTGCTTACTGCAGTTCAACATATTGCTACCGTTCTCATTAAACACAGCATGAACCGTTGAATTCACAAGCAGCAGGGTAAACTGTGGCTGAACACTCCTCTGGACAGTGTTCAGATCTAAAGTGTAGCAAGGTCTGACAGACGAGAGGGGAACATGTTCTGGAACAGTGCAGAGAGGTTACAAAAGCAGCCAGAGGGCAAGAGTACAGACACAAGTGACACTGGACTAAATGCTATTGTGAAACTGTATACATCCATAATGTATACCTCCCCTATTCATATCCAGGGACATGCTCAGGGCATAATACAGTCTATGTCCTAGATCAGGGGTCGGCAACCCCTGGCACGCGTCCCGGCGCCGTAATCAGTGGCACACTAGGAATAAGTGGAATAAGTGGGCAAAATATTTACATTTTATTTTCGCATCCTAACGTCTCCCCGTTACCTGCAGAAGGAAGCCATGCACGCAGCGCAGAAGGAAGCCAATGCATGCAACACAGCCATGCACGCAATGCAGCCCCGCTCTCTTTAACTCAAGGCGACTTTCTGCCGCTTTCCTCCGTGGTGCAGTGCTGATCGTTTCACCACAGAGGAAAGCACTTCACAAATTGCAGTACCCATAAGGAGCTGTACAAATACCGCAGTTTTTGCGTGGCTGTGTCTTTAGTTGAAATCCCAGTGGCGATCTGCTCATCTCTCATCGAAATAATATGCTACACAGGGGCGGACTGGCCATCTGTGTGTTCTGGAGAATCACAGAACGGACGATCATCTTTATTATTATGCCGTTTAAACCAATTAATTGCATTTGTTTGTTAAATTCGGCATCATGTAAGTTGCGCTGACAGGTCCACACACTGGTTCCCCGCAGTGAGGCTCCCCCCGCCCTCCTGTTGACAGTTCACGAGCGTCAAACTCCTTAGAACAATGCCACGTCTTTTTATGCTGCTGCAACACAAACATTTCCCAAATTGGGATCAATAAAGTACCATCTTATCGTATCTTACCCAAATATATTAATATTGATCATGTGTGTATATTTTCGAAACGTATATATAGTTTTGAAGGCAATTGATATTCTGCCCCATTATGGTCATAGTTTTAACCTGTTAAGCCCTGAGCCTGTTTTTCAGGTCTCAGGCTCGAAAATGACATTCCCTGAACAAATGACCATATCTTCCCTTCTAAAAGGGTTAAATTAATAATCTTTTTTCTCAAAGTAATGATAAACCTGTGAGTTGGATGTAGAAAAGTCAGAATCAATATAGATGTTTTTTATTTTAAAGAAAATTCAGATTTTACATAGTAAAAAACTGTAAATTATAGTGTCCGTCCAACAATTCTTTTTTACTTAGTGAAAACTACCCTTGGATGATGGTAAGGTAGACTAAAAGCTTTAGGAATCCAAAGTACAACATATAACTACCCTGTATCAAGATTGATGCAAAACAAGTGACATTTGACCTTTTTAGAGAGGTTTAGTCAAAAACACTCCACCTCTGAGGTGATTTGGGTGGAAATGTTTTTTTTCTCCATATCTCTGGCCCCCCTTTGTCGATTTTGATGGTTGACACCTCTTTCTGACCGTTAGAGCCAATAGAATCGAAGGGGGAGCCCCCACACACACTCATTGTAAAACAAAAAGGTGGGGGCTTTGCGCATGTAATTTTGCATTAGAGTGAAACTATCTCTCGCTCTGACATCTAGAAACGGAAAAGCAGTCTCAATGCTCATGGATTATCAGAAATCATTTCAAAGGGACACAGACACATTGGATTAACCTATGGATTAACTTCAGCAGCGTTTTTATCGTTTTAATGCCATTGAAGACCACTTTGGAGAGACTACAGAGCCAAGGTAAGCATGTTAGCATTTTTAGCTACCTAGCGCCACCTGTTTTGATGTCTGTTTTTGTTTATAACGTCACGATTTCGTATAATTCAGTGATAATGAGGGTACCCTTCGATTCTGTGTCACCTCACAATGTGAATCGATGTCATGGATGTGGAGAAAAGATAAATAATAAGGTTTTGTGAGTGATGTTCGGTGCAGTAATCTGTTAGCATTTTTCGCTCGTTGCTAATTCAGAGGCTCAGTGTTAGCATTGTGGGTTTTCTTTTGAAAACAAAATAAAAATGATCAGTTAGATGAGTTTCTTCCCGTTACATGGATATAAAACATTCATAGTTTATTAAATGAACATGCCCTCAGACACTGTTTCCTGCAAGATGTTGCGGTAGTGCCCCGGTACCGGGGTCTCTCGGGCTTAACAGGTTAAACAAAGTCAACATTAGGTTTCACATGGGACACAAATACTGGTCTCCATGATTAAAGTCCTGTGTCTGTTTGAAACATCTACATATTCAACTTCAGTGTACTTGGATCATAAATGTATTGGTGCTAAGTCAAAACTAACAAAGGCCTATTCAGGGACAACATGTGTTTCCTTTTAAACATAACCATGCCAGCCTGTCCTCCTACAAAAAACGACCATATAGGCCGATTGTTCAAGCCCTTATTACGACCCAGAGACACGTTTTAAAGTGTATGTTGTTTCTTACAACAACAACATGCTCCGGTTGATTGCTAACCCTCTCTGGAAAATCCTAAATTGTGGAATAGTTTGGCCATTAAAATGCTTTTTGATTCGATTTCTAGCGAGAAGTGTATATTGTACTCTTAGAATCCACGTCCAGTCGATGTGTAGGATCTATAGTTTGATAGATATTACGAAGATGATTTGAGGTCTCGCCAGGAGAACGTGTATATGCGGCAGCTTCCATGTAAAGTTAGCGTCAACCCTCACGGGGTGAAAACAGTTTTTCCGGTCTCGAAGTTTTCATAATAAAACTGGATGTATTCCCCTCACTGTCATATGATTACACAGTGATATCTGCATTACTCGTCCACTAAAAAACATCAGTTTATCCTTGTTAATTACACAATATTGATTGGTTTAAATTGTGTACAATGCTTTTGTGTTTTTAACCTTCGATTCGGAGAAACAAATAGTTTTTTCGGAGTTTAGACACTACAGTTTCCGAAGACACTACAATACCCAGAATCCCCAGCTATCGTTTGCGACTACAACATCCGCCTTGCTTTACAAACCCCGTGATTAGTCCTCAAGCCCTGTGATTGGATGTTGGAGTGGCAGTGCGACAAGGTTACGCCGAGCGTCAAACAGCTCTTTGAAATGGAATGGAACCACGACAGACTATCCAAAACTGGAATGGTCCAAAGATAAAACACTGGCATGTAATTTACGTTAGAATAAATAGAATGGTTTTGAATAATAGATGAGAGTAAGATCTACGTCACTTTACAGCCCCGCCCACTTTTGGGGAAACCAACGCTGTCATTTGAACGGCGATCAAGCCTGAAGCCACAGAGCTCTTCTTTTACTGTCCTTTCTTCTTAGAGGAAGTACAGAAAAACGTAACTCTGGATTTGTTTTAATGTTTGAGGTGACACAGCAGCTTTTTGGCATGATACAACTATTATTTTCTGCCTCGCTCATGAGAGTAACAGCGGACGAAATTACAGCCTCGCCTACTGATTTTAATTTAACCATATATCGAGCCCGTTAGTCGATTTCAAATGTGTGCTCTAAAATGATATTTGTTCAATTACTATTATCATTATTATAAGCAAGACAATAAATGGGAAAGATATGTAGAAAATAACCGTATTAACAAACGTAACGTGGGAGAAAATATGTTTCTAGAAGATATGTAGAAAATAAACGTATTGAAAACGCTCCTGTGGGTCGTATTATGGGTCGGAACAATCGGCCTATTTGGTCGTATTAGTTGGAGGACTTGTTGAACCATGTTGGTATTTTTTGTAATGCTAGTGGCATGGCTTTTAGGGAATTACACTTTTAATCAGGTCATTACTCCTAGGTCGATTTTTGATTTATCCGGGACCTTGGTTTATGACAAAATACCAGCAAAATACTGACATTGCTATGATCCTTAGCTATAGTTTGCGTTTAGTGCTAATTAGCAAATGTTGGCATGCTATCATGCCTGCTGAGATACAGCATGCAAATGTTCTGAAGTACAGCCTCACAGTGCTTTAGGGCTGTACCCGAATATTCGTTCGTTGGCCAACTATTCGGGTTTCAATTTCATTATTCAGATATTCGTTTTTTAATTTTGATTTATTTATTTATTTATTTTTCCTAAATGTATGCTATCAATAAAGGCAAATTGCCATATTCTTATACTATATTTATACTTTTGAATTGCACTGTTAAAATGGGGAAATATATACAATCTCAGCTTGGGCTCCTGATATCGCTTTCACTCACAGCGTCACGAACGCGAACGTCACGCTTCACCTCGTTTCACACACCTGAACACAAAATGCCGAAGACTTCAGCTGTGTGGGACCATTTTAAATTGGACGACGATAAGAAGAAGGCAGTGTGCCAAATATGCGACAAGAAACTGGCCTAACAACTCTGAAAAGTCACCTAGATGCTGTAAGTAGTAGCTTAGCTTAGCTGTTGTCAAGTTGCCTTGATGAAGCTGCTTTATCCGCCGTTTAAACAGTAACGTTACACATGATAAAAACGTGCATTTACTTTGCTTGGAAAATAGTTGCAAGCAAGCAACCGAATTGTTTTTTTATATTAGTTTTTCAATTTTATCCGAATAGTGAAAATAATACATGGAGTAATGTGGGAACATCTGGGGCTAAGGCAATTATTGGCATAAAGTTGAGTAGCCCAGCCTAATAATAACTTGTGTCCATAGGTGCATCCCCACGCATCCCAGCCATCAACATCCTCAACAATACAGCAGACCCTACAGTTCCAAAAACCGATAACGGAGAAAAGAAAGAGAGAGATAACAGATGCCATAGTAGATTTCATCGCTATGGATATGAGACCCATTTACATAGTCGAAGGCGAAGGCTTCAGAAAATTAATGAAGAAGATGGAGCCCGGCTACACTGTCCCCAAACGCTCCAGTATTTTAGATGCCATGTCTCTGAAGTACAGCGATCACCGAGACCAAATTGTAACTCACATTGAAAATTCAACTGCAGTAAGTTTTACAACGGACATTTGGACCTCGGTGCATATGGAGGCGTATATGGCTGTCACCTGTCACTTTATAACTCGGGAGTGGAAACTCTGTATTGGAAACCAAAGTAATGGAGGTGAACCATACGGGAGTAAACATTGCAGAACAGCTTGGAGAAGTGGCGGACGCCTTTGCCATTCCGAATTATAAGCGAGTAGCCGTTGTTCACGACAATGCCAGCAACATGAAGCTGTGCACAGAGATGCTGAAGAAAGAACCGGAGAAATGGGGCAACAACGTTCAAGAGGTCTACTGCTCAGGATAGCTGTGCATAAATACAGCCCTAAAACAGGACAGAATACGTCGCACAGTTGTGGCTGCCAGGAATCTCGTGGGACACTTCAGAAAAAGTGCAAAGGCAAACAAAAGCAGCAGAATGTTGTAGCGCACAAACTCACAAATGACGTCGCTACTCGATGGAACTCTACGTGTGAAATGCTTGACCGACTGGTGGTAGCAACGATGGCCAGTGACAGCTGTTTTGTCAGATCCCAGCATCACGAAGAAAGCAGATCGCACCCTGGACCTGACAGCAGACCAGTGGAAACTGGCACAGGAGACAGCAGAAGTGCTGGGGCCCCTAATCACGCTCACAGAACTGCTATCTCAGGAGGAGAACTTGTCGTTGTCTGCAACAATGCAAATGCTCTTTAACCTGAAGAGACGCCACCTGTCACCGGAGGAGGATGACAGCCCTGCCATCAGAGAACTGAAGAAGATCCTCGTCACGGAGATCGACAGCAGATGGAAACTGTCACTTTTGGAGCCCAGCAGCATCTACCTCCTTTCTTCAGCACTGGACAGGCAGTTAAAATTCCTCACGAACGAGAAGAAGGACCTCGTCTACATTGAGGTTAGACTAATATTTTTCATTTAAATTATATTTACTATTATTATGCCACACTACTTTATCTTGTGCACGTAACTAATAAAATGCTATTTGATTTTAAGGTTGTCCGCCTGGCTGAACATCTACACCAGCGACAGACCGTTCGGAAGGTGGAAGGAGAGCCGGCAGCAAGCGATAGAGAAGAGGAGACTGCCGGGCCACCCCCAAAAAAAAAGAAAGAGCAGGATATGCTGATGCAGTCTGAGTCCGATGATGAAGAGGAACAAGAACACGATGGAGACAGCGCAAAGAAAGAGATTGAGCAATATTTGAGAGACACGACTAAAATCCAGTCTGGCCCACTTGCATGGTGGAAGCACAACAGTGACCGGTATCCCAAACTGGCATTTGCGGCCAAGCACTGCCTTTGCGTTCCGGCCACTTCAACCCCGTCAGAGCGCATTTTCTCAAAGGCTGGCTACATCGTGAACAAGACCAGAAGTTCACTTTTACCTGAGAATGTGGATAAACTCATCTTCCTCGCACACAACATGAAGAGAGTGTAGGTAGGCTGGCTTACGGCTTAGTCAAATGAAGCTTGCAACCTGATTGTGATTTATTTGTTTATTTGAAAGATTGGAAAGAAATTGTTCGTTTCTTGAAGTGTATGCTGCTGTTATTGTTATAGCGCTCAATCGTGCTACCTTGTTCTATTTATTACAGTTCGTTCATTTATTTTTCGTTCTTCATTTATTTAAATACTGTTTACTGTGTCGGTAACAAGTATTACACTGTTAGGCCTACTGTTACGGCTATCTTATTAAAAGTATTGTTGTTATTTGTTGTACTTTGTTTGACTCTTCAGGTTGTAAAATGTTATAGACGGAATTTGGAACCGGAGTTGGTCCCCGGGCGCTGCACTGCGGCTGCCAAATGCCCGGGTGGGTTAGGATGGTATAGGGTGAGGTTAAATGCAGAGGACACATTTAGTTTTAATGTTGCGAGTACTGAGACAATAAATAAATATAAATCTTATAAATATAAATCGTAGTAGTATGCTCTTTCTGCGCTTCTGCTTAACAGCGTGTTGTGTCTCGGATTCGGAGCGTGTTATGAAACCTTTGGAAAATGTTTTTTTAGTAAAAAAAAAGAAAATTCTCTCCTTTCCGAATATTCGAATATTCGCTGCTGATTACTACCGAATATCCGGAGCCCGGAAAATGGTGTTCGGGACAGCCCTACAGTGCTTTTAGCATATCTGTGGACATATTTCTCTGAACTCATCCAAAACAACAAAAATAACGATAAATACTGTAGGTGGCCTTTTCATTCTATCACCTAGTTTCCGTTCATCATTACCATCTATTCAGTCACATGCTTTTATCACATGGCAATACTTTATGTTGATGAATAATGTTGTATACTTTAAAAAAAAAAATTATGCTATGACGTTTGTATTTTGTTTTTGTTTTTGTCTTTGCTTTTCATTTACTCGTTTATTTGAACCGGGACAGTGCACATTAATGAACATTTTAAACAAAAATAATGCTTTGAAATGTATATGAGCCAGATTTTAGCTTTGAGCTAATTTCCATCCATAGTCCCGTCACATACAACATTTATGAACATAACATTTATATACATGGCAAACAGAAATACATGATATGCAGAAAGAGCATGAGCAGCATACAAGCATTTACCACAAGGCAGTACAATGTAGCAGCTATGATATATAAAGTGCAGGAGGAGATACAAGAGCTACAGGAAGTGCAAGAGGAGAACCCCTGTATAAAAGTGCATTTAGCGGAGATTGCACGTCTGTTTGTTGCTCAACCATTCTTTGAGTTGACCTTTGAAGCTATTGAGAGTGGGACAATCCCGTATCTCAGTTGGGAGGCTATTCCACAAAGAGCTGCCTTTAATGGAGAGGACATTTTGTCCAAAAGTGGTCCGTCTGCGGTGGACTTCACAGTCTCCTCTGGTTTCTGACCTAGTGCAGCGTCCAGTGTGTTTTTTGTGGATGATTTTTTTTGCATTTAACTGTAAGCAAATGTTATTCAGCCAGTGTTGAACCTTGTCCAATGCATTTGAGAGACAGGATGTGATTATTTCAGTATTTTTCCCGTGTACAAAGATGACCGCATCATCGGCATACATTTGTACATTCAACTCAGGACACACATTAGGCAAGTCATTAATGTACAGAGAAAACAGTAATGGTCCAATAATGGAACCTTGTGGAACCCCAACAGGGTTGACAAGGTAGGGGGATTTGGCACCGTTGACCAAAACACACTGTTTTCTGTTCGATAAGTAAGACTCAACCCACTGTATTGAATCTGCCGAAAAATTGAAATACGTCAGCTTTGTAAGGAGCACTTGGTGGTCAACAGTGTCAAAAGCCTTCCTGAGATCAAGGAAGACAGCACCTACATATGGGCTCGTGTCCAACATACATTTAACCTTTTCCACAAAGACACAGTTAGCTGTCTCAGTGGAGTGGTGAGCACGAAAACCAAACTGCATTGGGTGGAGTGGAGCGAAACCTTTATCTAAATGTTTGGTGATTAGTTTTGACACCCATTTCTCAGCTATCTTAGACCCCGTTTACACGAGGACGAAACGGGTTGTATCAGCATAGTTTCTCTTGCGTATAGCCCTTTCATTTACACGAGGCCGTAAGAAAACGATAGAAACGGACCCCGCAAACGATAACGGGTCCCAAGGTGGATAGATTTGCAAACGAAACGCTCTGGGGGGTCAAACGGATCCGTCTGTACGCCTCTATACGATCATTTTCTGATAACGATGAAATAGCCCCGCCTCCCTCTTCCCACGTCTCCCTCTCCCCACGTCTCCTGCTCAGAGATCAGCTGCTGGGCTGTCAGAAGAGGGGGAGGAAAAGAGAGGCTCCGTTTATTATTCTTATATTATTATATAGAGTCGTTATCAATTAGTTTTAAAGGCACTTTTCTAATTTTGTAAGGAAGATTTAAACTTTAACGGCGAAAAGAAATGTTAACGGAAACTCTGCCGCATGGTCCCCTCATCCCTTGGAAGAGACAGAGAGGTGGGTGTTTTTCATCTGCTGGTGGACTACCGGAGAGATTTACAGCAGGAGCACACGCCGTCCACCGCGGAGAATAAACAGAAGGGCAACCATGGCAACCATGCTCCGGGGTATTCTTCGCTGCTTTTGGTGTATTTTGTGGCGGCAGCAGCGCCACTTACAGGCCCGGCATATGTACTCCAGCGTTTCCAGCGGTCTCGTGTGAACAGACACGTTAAATGAATCGAATGCGAGTGAACGGAAGACTTTTTTGAAAACGCATACGGTGCGTAAACGCAAACGTTCCCGTGTAAACGGGGTCTTAGAGACACAGGGGAGGATGCTGATTGGTCTGTAATTGGACATCATTGCCTTATCCCCAGATTTAAAAATCGGTGTCACCGTGGCCACCTTCCAGGATGATGGAACTTCCCTCGTGCTGATACTGTAGATTGATTTACTAGCATAGTAATTGGTTTTTATTAGACCGTCGATATGTGTCTTTATAAAGTTGGTGTCTAAATCATCTGCATCCCTCGCCTTAGAACCTTTTAACCCTAAGATTATATTTTTTACCTCCACCTCTGTGATTTCCTCCAGGTCAAAAACTGGATGTGTATCCACAGTCGGGCTATGGGAGACCTCAGATGGCGGGAAGAGCTTAGTGATGTCCAGAGCACTATTTATAAAATACTCATTTAGAGAGCTGGCCAATACTGCAGGGTCTTTTATCAGGGCATCATTGATTTTTAATTCTAGAGCATTATTTTCCTGTTTCTTATGTTTACCTAATCGTTTATTTAGGATTTGCCAAACGTTGTTACTGTTACCTTTCGCACCTTCAATTATATTGATGAAAAAGTTTGCTTTGGCCTGTCTTATTGTTTGAGTTACCTTATTACGAGCATGAGTAAATGTATGTCTGTCAGTGGATAGTCCGGATTTCAAGCTTTGTTTGCTTTGTGCATTTCTTGTGATTTGGGGCTATAATAAATATGTATTTGATTTGATTTGTTTAATCAGAGATACTGGTACTTATATCAATTCATTGATTAAAACATGTGTGTGTGTTAGTGTGCGTGTGTACGTATCATTTGATCTTGATTCTCATAACAGAAAACTTTTGAATCTGTTAAAGTTGCAGTTTCAGATACATTCGGAAAAACAACATTCACTTATTCTCAAAGAATTTTACCTCAACAGATCATATCACAAAATTATCTAAACAAAGGGATCAATGGAGAAAATTGTCTCCAAGTGATGAAATGTTACCAAACTAAGACACTGGAATCAATTGAGCTTTGTCTTTGTCCCAATTATGCCGAGCCTTCTGGAGGTGTCACACAGATTTGTCCACAGGCTGTGTTAGTTAATTTAGTCTGTACATTTTGTGATACAATAAGAGACAAACTGAAACTGTGTGTGGTCTCATTAATTAAAATGCTTTCCAGCTATCAGCCTCCCTCAGAAAAGTTCCTTTCTACAATATTTTGGGATTATAGCAATCAACACAATACACAAGGTGGGCTTTTGCTGCTTGTGCAGTCTTGTATTTCGTCTTCTCATTAATTATCTCATCTGCATCTCTGTAATATCTCTATTTGTTGTGTGCTGTTAATCCATTTCCAGTTTGGCACTAGATATTTGTCTTTATTTGTTAGCAAACAACTTGTGCTTACATAATAGAAACTGGTGGAAAATCAAACTTTTCAAAGTGTTTTTTGTTGTACTATCTCATAATATATCTCAACATCAGTTTACAGTTTTTCTCGATTGCTAACACACTAAAATTATACATAAAGCACAATTCTTTTAACTGACACTCAAAGAGCAAAACATCGGCTCAAATCTCCAAAACTCTAAACACGTTTTCAGCTTTTCACACAATTTGCAAATCAACATGGCACTTTTTGCAAACCACTGCACACGTTTCTCCACGTAAGACACAGGAATGTGACATAAAGTCACGTGTTAGCTGGTTTAAAACACTGATATTCAAAATGCCTCACACATGGACCAATAATCAAGAAACACGTTCCACCTGACCAAACACCTGATAGCATAATTGTTGGCTCATCAATCAGGATGTTAGCACTATAAAAAGAGCACAGGTGAGTACTTTCTTACAGCAACAATGGAAGCCAACATGGAAGCAAGAGCAAGGCTGAGAGTGAGAGGAGGAAGAGGTGGGGGGAGAGTGAGAGGAGGAAGAATGAGAGGTAGAGGACAAATAAGAATACTCTCTAATGAAATGTTATCAACCATGGTGTGACGATGAGAGAGGCTGGACAGAGGGTTCAGCCTAATCTAAGCTGATGTACTGTTGCCTCTGTAATCCGGACACTTTGACTTGAAAACAGGTTAGTTACCAGTTTTTAGCTCTGCATAATTCATGATATATCAGTGCTTATATCTGTTGTGCGAAACGTATTTACTTCATTACTGTAATTGAATTGTTGGCATGTTGCATACTATAACTGTACAACAATCCTGCACAATGTACTGTGGTAAACTTACTTTTATGCAACACAGACACTGACCAACCACTATATCTTTGTTGTTTATCTGAATGACTGAGAAAAAAAGAGGTGCAGGTGGAAAGCTAAGGATTTTCAATGAGGCACAGGAAGCAGCAGTCACAAACTGGGTTTTGGCAAACAATGCATCACACTTAGAGAGATCCGAAGCATAGTAACTATGTGCTGAGATGCATGTTGCACAATGTTATTTTTGAATAAAATGTGATTTTTTTCAACAACTCATTTGTATTTCTTCATTTACTGTATTTCTGTATACTCAAGCAATCTTTCTCTGCAGAACCCTCTACGTACAGAGCATAGCCCATAACAGATGAAAGTGCTTTAGATTATGCTCAGCAGTGTGTAGTTGGGTGGTCAAACAATCTAGTATTATGAATGAAGGGTGTTATATTTGGTGCAAAAGTTTGCATTTGGTAAGTGTTTATGTAGTTTTGAGTGCAGTTCTTCATTTAGCAGGAGAAATGAGGTGATTTGCACTTTGGGTGTGTGTTTTTTTTAATTGTGTTTAGTGTTCTGAGAAACTGAGCAATTAAAAAAAAATTGTGTCAGCAATCGAGAAAAACTGTAATGGATTTGGAACAGACATTCATAGTCCCTAGATGATGAATCCGACAGACGTTGGTGACTCCCTGGCTTTTACAAAATTCTACATGTTAGATTGCTCAGATTATTTTCGGGATGGTAGGTCTAACATTTCACGTTAGTTTGCAATTTAAGTAAAAAGTCCTGCATACAAGCAGCTTGACAGCACTAGGGTTGAGGTGCATTATGGGAGAGAATGAGGCCCCACCTCTATAAATTGTAACTTTAATACCTTGACTTGTTTTCTAGTGCTCCATTTTAAAATTACTTGACCAAATAACTGCACAAATAATAACATTTGTATCAGCTTTAGCTTTATTTGTGCTAAAAAGAAAATGTTAATGTTAACAGGCTTATCTAGTGAACAGCATACCTGCTTGACACCAGCATGTCATAATGGTCATTTTGACATTGTATTGTGGTCCATCCAAACAGCCAAAGATATACAAAATATCTTCTGTTGCTACTCAAAGTTTAGTTAGAAATAGTGAGTCTTGAACTTTCGAGTAAGGTCACATTGCTGGAGAAAAATCTTTTCACACACTTGTTTGGACATTAGGACTTATGGTCAACAATTTAATCTTCCAGTAGAAAAGCACCACTGCCCCTGTAGAGAAAACCGGAGTGTGCAAGTAAACATATTGATTTCAAATATTAATAAATGTGTGGACTACGGTCAATATAACTCGTGTGTGTGTGTGTGCGTGTGTGCGTGTGTGCGTGTGCGTGTGTGCGTGTGTGTGTGTTTTCCATGGTCTTTCCACATTATGCATCAATATTGGAGCTACCTCTGAAGACAAATTTCATATTTGGATATGTGCAAATAGCAGCCTAGTGATGAATTATAAATCTCTATTTAGCTATCGTTATTAGATGAGTTTTTTTCTCTCTGTTAATAAAGCAATTACTTTATGTCAGCACAGTCACTCACAGGACAACTCTGGACCTCATGTTGAAAAAAATAATAAGGAATTATACATAACACAAGTTCATTACCATAAATATAGCTGAGAGTATTTATCTCCAGGCTATTAAAGTTGGAATTTAGTTTTTACTTTAATGTTCTTCTGTCAAACACCCTGTTCATTATTTGCCTGTTTGAAAATTACTCGGGTATAAACATGAAATAGAAATGGACAACATCCTTCATTCAACCATAATGGAGTAACATCTGTCTTCATAATTCTGACATCAGTACACAGCTCTGATGTATGAATCCCTTGTGAATGCTCCAGCAGAAATTCAGCCAGCTTGTTAGAGAAAGGAAGCAAAATGAAAAATATTTTTGTAATGAGGAGGTGAAACAATATTTAGTTTGCTTTGTAGATTATCTGCACTAGTGATGGGAATTCCGGCTCTTTTTAGTGAGCCGGATCATTTGGCTCGGCTCACCAAGAAGAGCCGGCTCTTTCGGCTCCCAAACGGCTCTTCATTTTTCCAGATATACCTTTTATAAGTCTACACATATCACTTAAATTATTCAATACATCCTTTGTACTGAAGTATTCAAAAGTAAAACATTTTAATATAAATGATTTGCTGTGGCCAATTGTTTTCATTGCATTTACAGACCCTTGTAACTCTCTGATAAAGCAGATAGCAACACCAATAAATAAAAACTTAAGCATAGACATTTAAAAAAAGGGGCTACTGTATCGACATTTTCAAATTGTATTCAAAGAAAAAGCCCTAACAAAACAGCAGGGCTCTATTTGTATTAACTCAAGAAAAAAAGACAGCAACAGCTGACATCAAATCTTTGCTGAGTCTAAAGATAATCATACATAAAGATAATCATACATAAATATATGGTGGCCCGGAAGTGCAAGACACCACAGCATTTCAGAAAACACAACAGCATTTCAGAAAACACCACAGCATTTCAGAAAACGCAACAGCATTTCACAAAACGCAACAGCATTTCACAAAACGCAACAGCATTTCACAAAACGCAACAGCATTTCACAAAACACAACAGCATTTCAGAAAACACCACAGCATTTCAGAAAACAACACAGCATTTCAGAAAACACCACAGCATTTCAGAAAACAACACAGCATTTCAGAAAACACTACAGCATTTCAGAAAACGCAACAGCATTTCACAAAACACAACAGCATTTCACAAAACGCCGCAGCATTTCACAAAACACAACAGCATTTCAGAAAACACAACAGCATTTCAGAAAACACCACAGCATTTCAGAAAACACTACAGCATTTCAGAAAACGCAACAGCATTTCACAAAACACAACAGCATTTCACAAAACACAACAGCATTTCACAAAACGCCGCAGCATTTCAGAAAACGCCGCAGCATTTCACAAAACGCCACAGCATTTCACAAAACACAACAGCATTTCACAAAACGCCACAGCATTTCACAAAACACCACAGCATTTCACAAAACACAACAGCATTTCAGAAAACGCCGCAGCATTTCAGAAAACGCCGCAGCATTTCAGAAAACGCCGCAGCATTTCACAAAACACAACAGCATTTCACAAAACACAACAGCATTTCACAAAACACCACAGCATTTCACAAAACACCACAGCATTTCACATTGGACGGAAAGGGTATTCCTTTAGGGAGAACACTTCTTGTTTGTGATTGGACAGAGCCAGCCAGAGAAGCACTGCTGTGATTGGTTGTTTTTGCTGCCAGTCAAGAAATGACGCTTCGTGATTGGTCAGCACCCGACAGCGCAACATGTCCCAACACATCAACCGTTAGCTGTTAGCACACAGAGCTCACAGCTCCTCATATCTGTTCAGAAACGGGACAAAAGTTAAACAAGTACAAACCACAGACTGTATATGTCATGGCGAATACAGTCGCTGCTTTATTTATGTCTGTATGACGCTGTTGTGAGTGTGGACGGAGCAGCTACAGGTTAGTTTAGCCTGATCGATCCGATTCCATTCAGAAAACACGCATTTTAAAAGTTTTTCGCCTGCCGTCTTGTCTGCAGACTTGTCAAAGCATTAATTCATGGTTTTTACTAATCGGTATCAATATGTAGTTACTTCGGCATCACTTTGAAACCTGTATTACAATTAAATCACGGTCAATATGTTCATTTTGTTGTCGAGTTTCACCGCAGCTGTCAGTGTTTACTCCTGTCATTCAAACAAGACGTGCTGGAGAGGGGGCGGATCGATCAGGCTAAACTAACCTGTAGCTGCTCCGTCCACACTCACAACAGCGTCATACAGTACAGACATAAATAAAGCAGCGACTGTATTCGCCATGACACAGACAGTCTGTGGTTTGTACTTGTTTAACTTTTGTCCAGTTTCTGAACAGATATGAGGAGCTGTGAGCTCTGAGTGTGTGCTAACAGCTAACGGTTGATGTGTTGGGACATGTTGCGCTGTCGGGTGCTGACCAATCACGAAGCGTCATTTCTTGACTGGCAGCAAAAACAACCACAGCAGTGCTTCTCTGGCTGGCTCTGTCCAATCACAAACAAGAAGTGTTCTCCCTAAAGGAATACCCTTTCCGTCCAATGTGAAATGCTGTGGTGTTTTCTGAAATGCTGTTGTGTTTTCTGAAATGCTGTTGCGTTTTGTGAAATGCTGTTGCGTTTTCTGAAATGCTGCGGCGTTTTGTGAAATGCTGTTGCGTTTTGTGAAATGCTGCGGCGTTTTGTGAAAAGCTGTTGTGTTTTCTGAAATGCTGTTGTGTTTTGTGAAATGCTGCGGCGTTTTCTGAAATGCTGTTGTGTTTTCTGAAATGCTGTTGCGTTTTCTGAAATGCTGCGGCGTTTTCTGAAATGCTGTTGTGTTTTCTGAAATGCTGTGGTGTTTTGTGAAATGCTGTGGCGTCTTGCACTTCCGGGCCACCGTATAAATAACATAGTGAAAATAAATATATTGCAATGCTCAAAACAGCAGCATCCAACCGTCTATAATCCTTGGATATTACATGCATGCACGGAGCACCCGTAGCGCGGATATCATCATATCATTCTGTCTTGTATTACTTAACAAAAATAAATAAAAAAATAGAAACGGCTCATTTGCGGGCGCGAGCCAGCTCCCATCGTTCACTTAAAAGAGCCGGCTCTAATACATGCTTGCAAATGGCTCTGACTTACTGAGAATTATTCATGAATAAGTTAGAAAGCCCCTCATTTTACTTTAAAGGTAAGAAAGTTCAAATGTCAAATATGCAGGAATGACTTGGAGCCTATAGGATGAAAGATGGTTCAATGCTTATGAAGTTTGTCGATTAATTTGAATGATTTTGTTCTACTGTGGCTCAACTGAGAAAAGGCTGAGTCACTCGCAGTGACTGCCAAAAGACATGGTTGAACAAATGATAATTAAAGGAATAGGTATAATAGTTTGGGCTTTTGCGCCACAAGTTAGCAAGAATATTTATCTAGCTTAGTTAGCATAGCATAAAGACTGGAAGCATGGGAAACAGATAGCCTGGCTTTCTCTCAGGGTTAAAACCAGCACCTCTAAAACTCAGAGTAAATCATGTGTTTTAATGTTTTTTAGTAATAAGCTGGACTGATTCTTTGCTGTAACTTCCTGGACCCGACCAAGACACAGACAAGAAACGCTGAGCAAAGCTAACAGTCACGCAACTGTATATTTAGCCTGAAGACCAAGTGGCATCTCCTGTGTCTACAAAAGGTAAGACAATGAGGAAGTGCCCTAAACTTTAATCCTATCTAATATCCATTAGTTAGGACGAAAATATGACCCTACATCTAACTTGATTTATAAACTAATTTATCACCTAATAAGTTAACATCTAGTTTAAAGTTTTCCATTAACTTATTTTTGTAAATAATGTTCACATTCAGAGTAAAATAGGCAAAAGAGCAGTGTATGCTTTAGGGTGTGGCTACCTTGTGATTGACAGGTTGCTACAACACTGTGCTTCCTGGTTTTCATAATAGAACTTCAACAGTTCCACATTTTCTTTTCAGTTCATGAAAGTCATTTGTAGCATTTTGGTTGGCTAAGTCATATTTAGCATGCAGTTGTTGTTTTTTGGTCCCAAAAGGTAAGATGGCAATGGCCAAAATGCTAAACTTGTCTACTTCTTAAATGAAGTCAATGTTACAGACATAGGAGTGGTTTTTACTTATTCATTTAACTCTCAAGATTACAAATTAATAAATACATTTAATCAAACGTTGAACTATTCTTTCAAATTCAGTACAGGCTGCCTAGAAAGAGAAGAACACACTTGGAAGCCAGGTTCATGAAATTGTATAGCACAGCAAAGACATATTGGCACCAGAGACATATAAACCAATTTTCAAAACGAGTTTGCAGTGTTATTGAGACAGTTTGCTGAAGGCTATGATAGCAGAGGGTGCCACTCCCTGCTGGAGTAAAGCTTTGGTACAGATCAAGGATAGCTGCAGCTGGAGGGAAGATGATGAAACAAGGGAGCATCAGGGTCGAACACTGTATATGTTTCATGTTAACTGTATATTGTTTTTTGTTGGTTGAAATGGAAAATGAAATGTTTCTATCCTGTGTTCATATGAACATGGCACATTTATTTTGAATATACTGTATATTAGCAGAGCAGAGGGTAATCAGTGTTGTTTGTATGCACAGTAAAGTAATTTCCCTTGTCAATTCAAATCAAATAGCAAAGAACAACACATAGAAAAACAATGCTCCAGGCAAAAGATGGGATCTGAGGCCTGTACTATGAATCCAGTTCAACATACCCTGGATATGTTTGAGTTATCTGGCTTAACTAACCCAAAACAAACGCGATCTCGCTAAGCGGTCCTACGACGCTGGTTATCAACTCGGTAACTCAAGCCAGGGTTTCTCTGTCCGGCTGAGTGCGCATTCACATGAAAGGGGCGGGGTTAGCAACATTTGACCAATCACAAACATGGACAAGCGTACTGACAGCGCAGCGTCATACTTCCTGAATGAAAAGAAAACTATAATATTAGACAAATATGAAGAAGTTAAACTTTAAACATCCATGACTTAAACACTTTATCCAGGATAAAAGCCACATAGTTGCACCTGCAAGGTGAATACAGAACAGCTGGTAAAAAAAGTGTTTGAATGCGTACATTAACAGGTTTATGAAATCACTGCCCCGTCTAAGACACGAGTGGATCTGACTTTAATTACATTTGACTCAAGTGTTTCGTGTGTTGCTTAAAATAATACTTCTGCATACAGTATGTGACAATGTAAGTGTTGCATGGCCAGATACGGCTCAAGAAGCTGACTCAAATAAGGAAATATATCATACATTATGATGTGATATGATATGAATGATAATGGGACACATCGACGTCTGCACTCACAGTGCCGCGGACTGTACTTAATGTTACTCTGATCCAGTTACTTATGTTGTGGCAGATATTTAAGTAAGCTTTCTTAACGCTAATGTTATAATAGTCAGATTGCTCTGAAGATGGGAGGGGATATTCTATTCATTTTCACGTTCACACAGTCAGTCAGTTGATTTTTGCCGGCCGTCTTTCCTGCAACGGCAGTTTTTCTGTATTTCCTCTATCCTATAATATGACTTGATAGCTTTAAACTCTGCACATGGAGCTCTGATTGGTCAGCAGGCGGTGCTTTCACTGAGTTGATCTCTTAGCCTGCAACCTAACCTCCTCCCGAGGAGGTTAGCCGCTCAGCATAAGTTACCATGGCGATCTAGCCCGCTAAAAAGAGAACCAGCGTCGTAGGACCGGAAAGCCAGAGTTTTCCCTGAAGTTAGCCGGCTAAGCGAAAATCCGGCTTCGTAGTACAGGCCTCGACCAACCAGAGAGTTGAATGGAAATAAACATCTGTCTTATTGGCTGACAGGTGCCTATCCTGTGACAATGTTTAAACTGTCAGTCGGACTCAGAGTTTTTGAAGATGGACATGTGGTGGCTCACACAACAACCCCAGAGCCACCACTTGAGCCAGGTAAACAAGGTAGGCTATGTTAATGTCAGTAAACTTCCAAGTTATGCGAACATGTAAGCAAAGCATAAATTACAGCTACGTTGACGTTACTTTGAATCGCGGGGGTAAGCTAAACCGTTAGCAAGTAGCTATAGCTAGCCAGATATATTAAATAAACACTTTGTCATACAATCTAAATGTTATGTTTTTTAGCATTACCTGGTGATTTCAAAAAAGCTCTCTGGAAAATGTTGACTTACTGTTCGACATCAAGCTCGAAGCTACCTTACAGTAGCCTACACAGTTGATCCTGTCAAGTGTTTCATAGTTAGCTTAGCTAAGCATCAACCTAGCACTGAAATATATGGATGTTATGCGACAGTATTTCGGAGAAAAAGTCAGCTGAAATGGTGGCATAGTTGCCACTGCTTTACGTGTCGACAGGCCCGGACTGGCCATCGGGAGGACCGGTTTCCCGATGGCCTGGCCGTTTTTTTTTTTTTAAATGAACGCAACGCTGCGCAAATTTGGGTCTGCCTCACAGAGGGGGACTGTCCTACATGATGTGGCCTGCCCACATGGCCACTTCGGGTTAGAAAACTAGTCTTTGCTTCTGCCTCAACGAGGAGCAGGGGGTAGAGGAGGGAGACAGGTGAGGCTGATTCAGGAGCCCAGACACTCACAACTATAAATGAACCAAAAATAAATAAATAAACAACTTTCCATATTTTTTTATATTGGATATGGTACGTTATTGGTTATGGCCATGTTCTTATGATTTTATGATTATTTAAATGTATACAGTTCTGTTTCATTTGGGTTTTTCCATAGATCTCTTTATTTTCCCCTCAAAATGCACCAGATTGATGCATTTAACTCCAACATTTAAAAAAAAATCTTACCGGGAGGGCATGCCCCTGGACCCCCCGCCCCTAGAGGATTTGAGGCCCACCCCCACTTAAAATATGTTCACATGGATAGCTTCCTAAATTCATTTGCACATTTAAAAAAATAGTAACCCCTGTCCATATGTTTATTATGGCTGGGTGTATAATTCCCGGCCTGACTTATTGTCCAAGTCCGGCCCTGCGTGTCGACAGCATGTTTGAACGTATTTGCAGCAGTAAATGTGGCTGTTTGGCCACTGACGTTGCCATAACAACACCTGAATTTAAATGTGCAACCTCTTTTTGTGACAGATTTTTGCATTAAATTATAATTCTTCTGAATGATATTCCTATTGACAGCTAGTTTCTATGTGAACATTATGAGATGGACAGCCAGAGAGAATAAATGTAAAACAGTTATGAAATACATGTGATAACAAGAATACAGTCTAAAAGGGGAGTGATTTGTAAAATATCCATACAGAAAAAGAAAATCTCTTTACAGTTCTGTTTCAAATGTGTGTTGAGAGATGTATCCATAGATCTCTTAATTTTGCTCTCAAAGTGCACCAGATTGATGCTTTTAACTTCAATATTTAAAAAAAAATCTTCCCGGGGGAGCAAGCCCCCGGACCCCCCTAGAGGAGGTGAAGTCCGCCCCCCACTGCTAAAAATAGCACTTTACCCCTGCTTACACCTATATGCCTTGAGCTGATTATCGAGCCTTCATTGTAAGAGTCGCGGGTACACTGTGTATGTGCGCGTGGGGATTGTTGCAGTAGACAATTCAACTGTAGCGCCCGGTACCTTAATGGGAAACCCTACATGTTTGAGCACCCTCTATGAAACATCAAGCTACCCCACAGCACCCCCAAAAGAAAATCTCTGGCGCCGCCACTGTGGGCTAAGCCCCGAATGTTTCCAGGTCCAGGAAACGCCCCTGACTCACAGTGCCGCAGACTGTAAGTAATGTTACTTTGATGCGGTTACTTATCTTGTGGCAGATATTTAAGTAAGCTTTCTTAACGCTAATATTATATTAGACAGATTGCTCTGAAGATGGGAGGTGATATTCTATAAATGTTCACGTTCACACAGTCAGTTGATTTTTGCCGGCCGTCTTTCCTGCAACGGCAGTTTTTCTGTATTTCCTTTATCCTGTAATATGACTTGATAGCTTGAAACTCCGCACACTGAGCTGTGATTGGTCAGCAGGCGGTGCTTTCACTGAGTTGATCTCTTATCTGCTCCGGAGCAGGTTTGCCGTTCAGCATAAGTTACCATGTAGAGATGGCAAATCCGGATCCTTTTACGGACTCAGGGTCTTCTGAGTCAGTCATTGAAGAGATCCGGATCATACGAGTCATTTGAGTCATATGAGTCAGCATCACCAAGACCGTATAAATCCTATCGGTGAAACCGAAAACGTGTTGCATTTCACGAGCATATTAAACTAACGTTATATTAACCTCCGCTACACAGTGTATTTTGCTTTAATAAAAAATGTTGATCACAAAAAAAAGGGTTATTTTGCGATTTGGCGAATCTGAGTCTGCTGTTGACTCGTGCATGACGACGAGTCTGCTGGATCTCTGGATCTGCTGCTATATGGTTACGGCTCTGAGTCCGCACGAGTCTGCTGTGTTTTGCACAGTGAGTCAGGATTTGCGAATCTGAGTCTGTGAAGTTCCGCTGACTAACTCGTAGGCTACTGGTCTCTCTCGATCATTGACCTGGATTCACGGATCCCGCGATTTTGATTAAGTCCATTATGTTTCCGGCTCTAAATGAAGTTTCAGTGTAGACTTCTAACAAAATGGTCATGTTGTGCAACAGTCTCCTGCATGTAATAGCTGCATTTCCAATAAGGATCTTACTTGGCAAAACGTTTATTTTGAACATAGCACACAAAAAGAAACAAACAATGACAAATGATTGCAAAACAGTTAGAATATATAAAATGTCTTAATTATACAATTATTATTATTAAACATATAATTATATCTAATCATATGCCCCCCATATTTTCTCATGGACTGCGTAATCATTGCAATACTGGAGTTTGTATGTGTTAAATGTGTGTAAAGTGGTGTCTTTTGCTTTAATAAAACATATTGATCACAAAAAAAAGGTCATTTTGCGATTTAGCGAATCTGAGTCTGCTGTTGAATCGTGCATGATGACGAGTCTGCTGGATCTCTGGATCTGCTGCTATACGGTTACGGCTCTGAGTCCGCACGAGTCTGCTATGTTTTGCACAGTGAGTCAGGATTTGCGAATCTCTGAGTCTGCTGTTGACTCGTGCATAATATAGCCGCGGGAGCCAGGTGCTGGAGGAGGGGCTGGAGTATGGATCTCTGGATCTGCTATGATATTACGGTTAGGAGCCGTCGGCTCCTCTGAGTCCCCACGAGTCTGCAGGAAGTTTCACTGATCCGCGTCCCCTCCCCTGAGCCAAACGATCACTTCTGGCAGCTATCCTACTTGCCAAAGGGTAGGCAGATGGACTGGGGTACGTTGTAATGTGATTTTACATGTTATAAAGAGAGTAGCGAGTGACGCAATTTATAGTTTTAATTTGTACGTCACACCAAGTGTGGGACTCAAAGGACTCGGGTTAATGGAGAGGGGAGACTCGTCACGACCAGCTCATTTCTAGGATCCGGGTTAATGATCCGGATGAATCAGGACTCGCCCATCTCTATTACCATGGAGATCTACCCCGGTAAGAAGAGAACCAGCGTCGTAGGACCGAAAACCCACCCTGAAGTTACATCGCTAAGCGAAAATCCGGCTTCGTAATACAGGCCTCTGCTCTTCTGTACTTTTATCCCTTAATTGTTATTGTTGGACATTTATTTTGAAGTACAATACTAACACTGAATCACTGTGAAGCCCATGCAAAATCCTTAGGCAATCAGTGCTTCTTATTTTTATTTATTTTGCTGATGATTTATGCAGAAAATACATGTTCTTAGACATAGCTTGCTAAATATATTATCAGGGGAACACAAATAATGTTTTTGATTCACTGTGACGGAATGAAATGCGCACCAGGAGGAGGGATTAAGCTGATCCCCACCAACAAGAAAATGTAATGATTACAGGCATGGAAATCAGAAATCCCTTTTCTGCCCGGGGCGAATTACAACATGCACACGTAGACACAAACACACAAACATAAAAAAAGAATTACTGGCTCTTTTGTTACCACTTTTATGGACCACAATGCACCTGAAGCTAGTTTGCTTTACACTAAGAGGAACAGCACTCTGTCAAAAGAGGCCATTTTGCTGCTGCCTTCTGGTCATCTTTACAGTTTCAGCTCATACTCCCCCAGACACAGTAGCCCTAATAACCTCTTAGGCTATGTAACAGCCTCTCCCATGAGAAATGGCTGCCAAATCGACTCCTGTGTGTGGGGGAGAGTCGAAAGGCCAGAGAATGAGCAGAAATGCACATATCACAGCTACAGAACTTCAATATTTTTCACAGAGACTGTTGGAACAATCTTCAGTATTACTGTATGTGTTACACTTGTTTTACAGTCGGTCTTTCTATCCATACACCGCAATCATGGAGTCTAATACAAAGTAAGACACAGACACAAATCTAATTACTAAATGATAGTTATAGCCTTTCCCATTTTTAGATGCACATTGATCATAATGATACAGAGATGCCAGCTAATGCACATACTTCCTCACCACTTCTGACTTCAAAGAGAGCAGCTTCACACCCCCTGCAACCTCTCAATAATGGACCAGGGCCCCTTAAGTGATCTCTAATGGAAGCTCTTAGGGGAGGAGGCACTCATTCATATTCCATATTTCATCCTGCCATACCACCACTGCTGCAAATGGGTCAAATAAAAGATGCCATCGCACACAGGCTTTTGACTTTCCAGGGAATTGCCATGACCAGCGGGGGTGAGGCTGCTGATAATCCAGATTATATTGGGATTCTCTCCATCCCCCCTTTCCTAATCTATATTAATCCAAAACAAGCTGTGTGTAGTTTGAGAACATGCCAGGGCATATTTGATAGTGTTGACGAATACAGTTTACACATCATGCCTAGACAGGCTGAGGTAATCTAAATAGTTTGACACTTGGAAATACATTTCAATCCTGCCTCATGTTCATTCATGGCCAGTCGCTCTGCCAACTTGAATCCATTCATCTGGGTGACTCAAATGTGCTCTACAATTTGTGCATTATGCAAATGCTTTCCTCGCAACCTCCACTGTAATTTCTGATGAAACACTCTTAGGGTGCAGTTAAAAGGAACTCATTGAGAATTATGACACGCTGGAAAGAGCGATGCGGGGAATAAAAAGAGCAAGCCATGCTAATTAGCCACCTGCAAACAAGCTCACTGATCATCCTGCTACCACTCGCACAATGTTGTGACTTGTTTCTCCATTAGCCAGCGCGCTGAACACGACTCAAACCTAATGCTTCATAACAAACAAAACCACACTGGCTGTTAGGCCAACATGAATGCAGACGACAATGTCACCAGAATACAAAATATCAGAATGGGAGACAGAGAGTGCATCAAATATTGATGCGCTTTACAACAACATCTGCTGCGTGCCATTTATGAAATATTCAGAGATACACACAGAGAAGGGAGATACATTGTGGTTTGTCATGATCTATATGATCCATATTTTACAGTATATACGCTGAGTGGTGAAACAGAGCATGAACGCAGAGCTGCTGCAGTATAAGAAGAAGAAAAAGGGGGTGGGACATTGAAAATCCTCTTATGACACTGTAAACGCCTGGTGGAAGAGTAGAGCTGCAACACACACATTAAGAGGAACCTCTCAAGAGGTAGTTTAGGCCAAGAGTGTTGGCATTTCATCTGGCGTTTTATGTGGACTTGGATAATGACTATGCTATAACAATAGAGACAGGAAATAAAATGCTGTTGTGTTACAGCCTGCCAATCCCTCTGCCTGGCCTCAGCTGTTAATAGTGGAGAAAAATGCTGCAAGAGACAATAGAGGATCATGGGATAGTGCATTGTGATCTTCCAGTAAAAGCTTTTCTCACTCACCCACCCCCACTGACAACTCCTCTTCTCTCCTCCATCAATCTATCTCTCCATCTATCTATCTATCTATGGCTCCACCCCTCTGTGCTCCTCCATTTCCCCTCACCCACCCTCCAATCTCTCTCCCCACCTCACCTCACTTGTTCTGCCTTTCCCTCTCTCCTCTCTCCCCATCCGAGTGTGTTCTGGGACCCGCTAATTCAAAGAGCAAGTCACACCTCATATCTGCGATCAGTCGGGTTTAACCAAACTCCCTTAGCCTGTCGACACATCCCAAGTTCAAAGAAGACAAAAGGAAGAGCGGCTGTGGGAAGAGTCAGCCACCGCCCCCTCCTCCTCATCTCCCCTAAATCTTTTAATCATGACACCGACAGAAACCATTTTCTCCCCCTTCTATCTCCCTTGATATTCGGCTATTCTCTGTTCTCCTTCCTTTTCTTCTCATGTATTCCACATCCTCCTTCCTCTTTCTCTCCTTCCTTCTTACCGAATAGCCAATCCTTCTTGTTCTCTCCCTCTCCATCTGACAGCACTCCCTCCCTTTCCCCCCTGCGTTGTCTGCCTACTGTAGAGCTTTAATGAGTACACTGGCAAGGTCTGTAAATTATTCAATAACTGGGAGAAGAATCTCTGATTCTTTCCCCCCTCCCTCTTGTTATTCCGAAAATAGACTCTTATGTTGGGAGTGAATCATTCACAGCTATTAGAAATTGAGATGCTCATTGTTCCGTCGTGACAGAGAGGTGAGCGCCAGATTTGATGTGAAATATTACAACAATTATGATCCTGTTACTTTGCATTTCCTGCCAGCCACCTGAGAAAGCTGTTATCCTCAGTGGCTCTGGGTGGATGTTTCTAACCCTTCAACAAATTACTTGTGACATCAAAAGAGCAGTTTCTTAATGTCAGAGGAAATAAGAAATCATTCATCTTGATGCCTCAAAAAGCTGTCTATTATAAATGCTTTCCTTGTAACCACATGTAAAGTTAATGTTTAGTCGCATCATGGGAAATGTAGCATATTAGGATTTGTGTAGCTCGACTGATAATATTGAGAATAATATTGAGAATCTTGTTGCATCAATTGGATTATATAAATGTCCAAAAGCTATCTTCAAGTCCATCAACTTTATGGAAGTGAAATACTAAGATGCAGATTTGTTTACATGTATAACATATCCAAACCACAACCAAAAACAATCATAAGTCAAAATGTATTTATTTTAATGCACATTCTTTGAAATGTTGACTTTCATTCTGGAGACAAAATGTAGGTCTCCAGAACCAGAACCGACCCTGATAAAAGCTCTGTAATTTAAACTGGACAATATTTATTCATTACTTTAAAGTAATCAATGAAGCCTCTAAACTTAATGGGCAGCTAATGAAAGGCAGTGAAGTGGGAGATATCTGATCCTTTCATTTAGTTACAGATGAAAACTGCTTCCAAAGTTGTGAGGAGCTTCATTGTCATGGTGACCACAGAATACTGGTGAATGGCTTCTCCATGTTAGAGTGAACAGGATCTTCTTCTATAATTGTATAAAAAGTATCGTTTTAATATAAGTGGCATTAAATTACACCTGCTATTGAATCACGGATTATATTTGTGTGCCAGTGCCGAGGTAAACAACTCTCTCCCTCTTTGTAAACAAATGTGTAAAGGATACTACTAAATAGGACAATAGCGCACCTAGAATAGAACATAATAGTTTGTTAGTTAAAAATACTTTGATTCTACCTTCATTTGAAACTATTTTAACGTTTTCGACCACTTGATGTACTGTACAGTAAACACACTATAGACATCTATTGTTTAAGTTAATGCTCTACTTGATGATGATGTAGGGGGGAACACAGCAGTGGGTTGTAATTGATTAGACGTATTGTTAAGAATATAGTGTACTATACTTGTAAAACATTCCTCATAGAAAGCACTGTACAGCGTTGGCTCTTGACTCTTATCTGCGCTCTTGACTCTGTGGTTATACCTACAGAACACAGTGGCAGTTCTTTGCAGATAACACACAATTTATGTGAATTATGTTATACTTGTAAGTTACATTGTAGTAACTGTCCTCCGTAGGTGAAAGACGCGAGAATTGAGCGCCCAATCTTCAACTGTTCAGCACAAGTACCCATAGTTATTCATTCAATAGCTCCTGCAATTTGGGCACAGGTAATTGGCCTCTTTTGAAGGTCCTCGTCTCATTTTGTCTCTAATTAACAGAACAAAGTTCAAATTGCCAGACCTCCCTTCGTGGCTGCACTGTTTTTTCTATATTTCCACTTCACAGTATTCTCGATTGTTATCCCTTTATCTTCTTGTTTCTCTTCACAATTTAATGAACAAAAGTGTTTTCATTATTATTTTTAGACTGAATTGTTTGGAATTCAGCTCATGTGTTTGGCTCTAACTACATGGATCCAATTGTTAAGCCATTGAATAGACTGAAATACGTTTAAAGTCATCTATTTTTCCTTAGTCATCATTTATAATAGCTAAGCCTCTGGATCAGGTGGGTATCTACTCAATAACTGCTTTTTAAATCACATGTATTTTAAGTTAAAATCTTTTAGATTTCAGTGCTGTATTGTTTAATTCCTGATTCATGTTGTGTCCTAATATGATTTCTAAAGTTTTCCCTTTCCTATTGTATGTTAACACATGTTATAGCAGACCATTAACATGCACATATTGTGCATGTTAATGGTCTGCAAAGGCTAAAATCCCTGTGTTCCTTCCAGAGGGAATTTCTCTCCCACACACTCCCCCCCCTGCCTGAAACGCCTCCATTGGTCTGCTTGGTTGACTTCCGTAACATAGTGACATCACTATGTAACACTGGTGCTTCTAGCGATCCTACACATTGTACGTGATAGGCTTATGAGCGGGACATCTCTAAGCGGTTGACCAATCACAACAGAGCAGACTGGGCTCTGGTTTCAGACAGAGGGTGAAAACAGGCAGTATGAGAAAAATAAAGAGCTTTTTGAACATTAAAGCATGGAGACATGTCACAGTAGAGACACAAAATACAAATATGAAACTGAAAATAACTTATTATTGACCCCTTTAAATACTACAGGACCCAGAGTTTTGTCTGCAGCAAAACATTGTTTGGATGGCTAGTTTGTCAGAAATACAAAATAAAAGTAACTGGTTTATCTTTTTACAGTGCAGCCAATGAAACTGTTGTTTTAATAAGGAAGTCTGCCAATAATCAACATTTTTCCCGTCATTTTATGAGCTTCCAGTGTGAAAATTGTGGGTTTTACCACTGAAATCTAATACAGTATATATCAAACTAAGTATCAAAATAAAGTCAATTCCATTAAAGGTTTAATATTTTACTTAATTTAAACATAATGTCATAGTCTAGTACAAATCTGGTGGGACATTTTCAGATGTGACACTAATCCAGATGCCTCCCAGAAACTACGGTACTAAAGATCACAAGGGAAGTGACATTTGTATAGGCTCAGCGTATTACTTTCACCCATCCACCACCAAAACTGCACACACACACACACACACACACACACCAACTCACACACCTCGCCTAGTACCATCCACTCCATCATATGAGGTGTCAGAATAGGATCAAGAGATGATGAAACAGCTTCATGTGCCGTAGAAGACGGCTTGCTTTTGATCAGATCCCCAACCCCCCCTCCTCTTCCTCTCCTGCTGCCTCCCTGCTATTTCCCAGCTGATGTGGGGAGGAAATGTGCCTCCCTGAAAATGAAACAGAACAAATAAATGAGATTGGGTGTGTTGACCTCACTTTGTAATCCCCTGTGAGACTTGACATCTGAGGCAGGCAACGTGTTAAAGCAGAAACTCTCCATGCTCAAAGAGTGTCATTTTTTAGCAAAAAATTGCATGTTTTGTTGCAAGAGAGGAAATAAATAAATTCATAATTCATGGTTCTGGGATAAAATATGACCTGATTAATGAGAGGATATGCTGAGAGCTCAGAGGGGGAGGAGATGAAGACAGAGAAGGAGTGGGAGGGAGTCTGTGTGATAACAAAGAAGATGGATGATACTCCTTGGATGTGTGCAGAAGGTGAAAGCATATTTATTTTCTGTACTTTTCACTTCATTTTACATTTTTATTTGCACATTTGCAAGCTCACATGCACATTACCAGTGTCATGCATCACTTTATGCCTGGGACACATCACCCACCTCATATGGTAATAAGATCTACTTTTATATTTTGCTACTTTATAAATTAATCTCTGGATTTGTCACAGTTTTGACATGCAGAAAAGCAAAGCAGCCACCAGTGTCTGCAGTGACTGTGCAGGCCCTTTCTAAGATAACAACACATTTCTCAGAGTTTTTGTCAAATTAGCACTTCACTGATTTATCATGCCACTTCAATAAATTCAGAATCACAATGTATATCTTCTTATACAATATTTTCTTTATTGTTAGGGTCTTACACCTAAATTACTCACAATGCAAATCGATAGTCGAAAGTTTGGTCAGAGATTGGTTGTGCTAGTAACGGCTAAAGGCCCTGACACACCAAGCCGTCACCAGAGAACTCGCCGATGCCGACTGTTGCGTCGCCGTGTTCTCCTGCGTCTTGGCCATGTGTCGCACTGGAACACACCGCAAAGACTTCAGCCGAGCACGTACGAACTGCGCATGCGTGAGTGTGTCTCCTTACCAGCAGGCGGCGGTAGTGTGTATTCGTCATTCAAAAGAGGCAACAACCGGAAGATAGAGAAGAAGAACAGACTGCGTGATCAAAACAAACAACAAATGGCGTGTGCGTTCCATTTTCACTCTCGTCCATCGAAAACATGTTTCGTGCGGTACTGGAGCTATCAGCCATTGGAGTGTTGCTTGTGGAAGACATTCTCAAGCAACCGTTTCGCTTCTCATGCACTGATTCGCTAGCTGAACAGCCAATCAGAGTGATTTCTTTGTCCGACTGCCTGTGGCCGACGCACGGCCATGAAAGGCCAAATAAGGCGTGTCATGGCCGAAGGTGCGGGACACACCAAATGGAGTTTGGGCGACAGGGCACGCTTCGTCATCCGACTAACGAAAATGGCCGATTTCGGCCTGGTGTGTCAGGGCCTTAATGTAGCCTCGAGCCACTAACCTCAATAAATATGTTTTAAAGGGGCCCTATTATGCTAATATTTAGGTTCATATTTGTATTTGTGCCTCTATTGTGGCATGTCTCCATGCTTTAATGTTCAAAAAGGTCTTTATTTTTCTCATATTGCCTGTGCTGCAGAACCTCTTTTGGGTTCTGTCTGAAACCAGAGCCCAGTCTGGTCTGATTGGTTAGCTGGCCGGCTCTGCTGTGATTGGTCAACTGCTTAGAGATGTCCGGCCCCTCATGTACAATGTGTTGGAGGGCTAGCCAATAGAAGCGCAAGTGTTACGTACTGATGTCACTATGCTCCGGAAATAAACAAAGGAGTCCAATGGAGGGGTTTCATTTCACTCCCTCTTGGGTAACTTTGGCATTTCAGCCTCTGCAGACAGTTTACATGCACAAAAAACGATATAACACACTACAAGAATGGAAAAACCCTGAGGAGCATAAGGACCTTTTTGGTAAGACAAACGGAATCACAACTATTATTCACTTCTAAATACTATCTTTATATGAAGTGCATCCATAGTTCTGCCCTGCTCCAAGTCAGCCAATAGAGACAATCCGTATATGGTGTAATGTGTAAAGAGACAGAAATGTCCTTTTTCCTGGCAGAACACATGACCTTGTCTGGCCATCACTCTTTGTCTGCTGGGTTGTGTATATATCATTATGCTGTTCCAGATCCCTGACTCAGAAATCCATACTCTGATGATGCCTCTGACAGCAATATGACTCCGCAGAGAGTAACAGACTAGTGAGGCTTGATTTTTGTCATTCTCAATATTTGTCATTTTATGTTGTAGAAGCTCAAAACACTTTTTCAATAAGCAGAGGAAAGACAGTTGGAAACTGGAACAGGAACCCTTTGCATCAGCTGCTCTCTTTCACAATTTGCCCCATATCATGTGAGAAATCTCATAATAAAGGGGTAATTTAGATTATCCACGGCTCTTTGTTAGGAATTTGCATACTAGAGCAGTGCTGGCATCTATTAATAGGAAAATGAAGATTCCAGGATTTCCGTGTTGCTGGTAAAAGAGGACGAAATGAAAAGAAATGAGGCAAAAAGAAGGTAATTATGATTGTTCTATTTTGGATTAACCTAATTGTGCCGAAGAAAAAAAAACAGCCTTTCATGCTCAGTCTGCTTTGTTGACCTTTGAATGGTGCTAAAATGCTACCAGAATAATGCATGCATATCTGTGGTGTCAACAATCTCACTGAGAAGTACTGATTACTCAGACTCCAGCTGATCAGGAAGAAGCCTGAGAGCCACTCCCCCCCCCAAAATAAAGAAAGATGTAAAGCCTCCTTAATAAAAAAAAGCCTCTTCAATAAAAAATAAAATGCCTCTTTAATAATGAACAAACACCCCTGGTGCAGGCAAAGTAAGGCAAGCATACACTCATGCACCAATAGCAATGAAATCTGCCCTGATTCAGGTAGCAGAGAAACATGTAGTCAGTGGCGACCCGAGGCAAACATTCACTGGGGGGCCCTCGAACCAGCTTTTCATCACCACGCACAGCAGACAGCATTCAGACAATATTATTAAGGAATACAAATCCCTCTTTGCAATGTTTACCAGCCTCCTTAGGCTTTTCAATCACAATCATTAAACTGGAATAAATTATATTATAAATATTGTTAACATGAAAATATGATTTGATGTTATTCTGAGGCTTTACTCATTGGGAACTCGGTATGAGATACAGCACACTATTGAGATGTCAAATCTGCCTGTTTTACACACTTTGACCAACAGCGGGGTTTGTGTTCAGATGAAGCCCATGATGAAGCCTCATGAGATGAACCCTTTTGCGAACCAATTGGCTGGAAAGCTTCAAAGCTTCATAAGGCTTCATCCCACCATCACTAGAAACATGTACTGCAGCTTTGTTTCATATTGCTTAAAATCACACTGTGTAAATGCAGTTTAAGTCGGGACAGGATCATAGTGGCCTGAGTGAGCAGTTCTCTACCTCTTTTAATTCTTTAAACAGGGCGTCCCACACCCTGATTGGCCGAGAGGTGGAAATGCTCCAAGCTGTTTTCAATGATTAATCAGGAGCCAGACCTCACACCTGGAGCAACAGGTGATCTGAATGACCTCCAATCAACTCAGGGGAATTGTAAGTTTTAGCTCAAATTATTTGTTGAAATTACAAAAAATTAGGACGGCCCTAGCATAGTTGTCAATTTAAAATATGTTTTCTCTAATTCTTCAGGTATATCCGATGTGATTTATTTGACCTGTGGAAAAAAAATGGTTTCAATTAAATGCAGTGGCTGCTTTACAACATCTTTGTCAAATGTTTACTGGCATTGGTTTAAAGCCCCATCTACATGTAGATGAGGCCGTAAAGAGGTGCTGCCAATTTCCTGCAAGGCGTCGTTGGAGATTTTAGTGGAAACCTTGGCTCTAAGTTCTGTTACAAATTAATTCACTTCATTCTTTGAGATAAATCCAGTTTCTACCCAAAGATCCCCACAGAGCCCAAGAGAAGGGCAAACGTAAATTACTGATTACAGGTGCTGGGATGAAACGGAAAAATACGAAGCTGAAAGCGTACCAAATGACACCCATGGTCTGGGGCCTCATTTATAAAGCCTTGCGTAGGATTCACGTGGGAAGGTTGCTTACGTAGGACAAAGCAAATAAATACGCACAGACATTTTCCGATTCATAAAACACTGCGTACCGGCGTAGGACTTGCGTGCGGCACGTCCTACGCCGGTTTCCCTTTATAAATCACAATCGACTCGAAATGCGGCGCAGCTTTTGCGGGATTCACGTAACGCCCCCTATTTGCCTATACATAGTCAAAGAAACGCCCATTCATTCATTCATTTTGACTGACTGCATGAAGAAGATCGCAGGAAATGATGACAGAACAGCTAAAAAAAACATTTCACACCGTGTCAGATTGTGGTTCTTTTGGGAAGGTGGAGACAAATCACATTGTTTGGTGGATGCAGTTTGAACCAGAGTAGCAGCATGGAGGTCGGATCGTCACCAAAATAAATAAATAAGTGGTCCGAAAAAAGTTAATGACAAAATACACATAACCTTCCTCAGGCAGTGTGTCAGTGTGTTTTTGCCGGGGACAGGAGACCCCCCCCATGATGAGCAACTGTAAGAAAGTATCGGGGGATCCCTGCGGAGTGGAGTCAATTAATGTTTATTTTTTTATTTGGTGGTTTGTGTTCCAGCTGTCGATCAGCTGTGCGCAGCGTCTCCACTGCAGCAACTCTATATCCACCAGTTAAAGGAAATAAAACTAATGTGTTGAGTTATATCAGCTGCCAAATCTACCAAATATATGGTGTTCTTAGTTTCCATACCTCACCTTTTACGAGCGACTTATCAAGTAGGCGGCTAACGGCATAAAACATGATTAAACATGATAGTATATTAAACCATGCTCGTATCTATACAACCTATAGAAATACAAAACGGCCTCAGTTTAGACGTAATTCTGTCCTCCTGCTTACCGCATCATTTATGAGAATACATAGCATTAAGACAACATATTCGAGTTGGTTTTCAATAACATATCCGTATATATTTATTCCTCCAAGTTAGGTTTTTGTGTGCACTGAGGAGTCTCAAACAGGCGTTTGTTTAAGCAAATGAATTCTTCATATGATACATGAGGTAACATTTTATTTACGGTATTATTTCCACATATTTCTCTCCATTCTTCCTTCTGCCAACGGTGTCACAGTTTCTCGTCTCTCCCGTTGTTGTGCTTAGTGCGTACGCATGGGTCAGAGTTTGCGTGGAGGACCGCACATTTTCCCGTCAAGTTAGTATTTTATAAATCGCAAACATTGCGTAGAAACTGGCGTACGCCATCTTTTAAGCGTACGCACCGTTTATAAATGAGGCCCCTGGTCCTTTCATCAGACGGGAAGCGAAAGAACGAGCAAGACCCATTGCTGGTATGATTACAACCTGGTACTAAGCCCACAGGCATCTTGTTAAAGTTATCTTATCTTAGCTATCTCTTATATTTAGTGGAGGAAAACAAGTATGACATCAGTTATGACATCACTGGGATTTGTAGTTGCGTATTTTTCAGTCTTATATTGCAACAGTTTTACGACAAACTGTGACTTTTTTTACATGGAAATTATTTTTTAAGATTGACAAACATCATATGTGTAATTCATGGCACAATTCAAACGAGATCGAAAGATACGTTTTTTCTCGCCATTGACTTCAATACATAATTTTTCCGAAATAAGGTCCCAAACTTGTGTGTGTGTTTTGACCATTTCACCACATGCAGTTACATTTAAAACCTCATTGTTACCCCAACATGTAATTTGCTAAGTGAAGAGTGGTGATACGGGAACAGGAACATGTAAGTGAGAACATGAGTGCATCTGATTCCTATGATTATTAAAAACCTAATTTGATGAAAACCCTTGTGTTAACGCATCATATTTATCATCATTACAGGATCCTTTCTTTTTTCTGTGTGTTATTATTTGTTATTATAAAGTTTTTTGGTCAATAATTGGCAAGCTACAGTGCATGATGTGCACTGCTCCAGGGGCCTCATTTATAAACGGTGCGTACGCCAGTTTCTACGCAATGTTTGCGATTTATAAAAAACAAACTTGACTGGAAAATGTGCAGTCCTCCACGCACACTCTGACCCATGCGTACGCACTAAGCACAAACACGGGAGAGACGAGAAACTGCGACACCGTTGGCAGAAGGAAGAATGGAGAGAAATATGTGATAATAATACCGTAAATAAAATGTTACCTCATGTAGGCTATCATATATGAAGAATTCATTTGCAAACATTGATTAAAGCCAATCTTAAAATGATTAAACAAACGCCTGTTTGAGACTCCTCAGTGCACACAAAAACCTAACTTGGAGGAATAAATATATACGGATATGTTATTGAAAACCACTACGGATATGCTATGACATGTATTCTCATAAATTATGCGGTATGCAGAAGGACAGAATTACGTCTAAACTGAGGCCGTTTTGCTTTTCTATAAGTTGTATAGATACGAGTATGGTTTTATATACTATCATGTTTAATCATGTTTTATGCCGTTTGCTAAGACGCTCATAAAACACAGGAGGTATGGAAACTAAGAACACCATATATTTGGTAGATTTGGCAGCTGATATAACTCAACACATTAGTTTTATTTCCTTTTAACTAGAGTTGCTGCGGGGGGGGGGTTGAGATGCACAGGCTGCAGTGGAGACGCTGCGCACAGCTGATCGACAGCTGGAACACAAACCACCAAATAAAAAAAATAAACATTAATTGACTCCGCAGGGATCCCCCGATACTTTCTTACAGTTGCTAATCATGGGGGGGGGGGTCTCCTGTCCCCGGCACAAACACACTGACACACTGCCTGAGGAAGGTTATGTGTATTTTGTCATTAACTTTTTTCGGACCACTTATTTATTTATTTTGGTGACGATCCGACCTCCATGCTGCTACTCTGGTTCAAACTGCATCCACCAAACAATGTGATTTGTCTCCACCTTCCCAAAAGAACCACAATCTGACACGGTATGAAATGTCTTTTTGAGCTGTTCTGTCGTCATTTCCTGTGATCTTCTTCATGCAGTCAGTCAGTCAATATTAATATCGAGTTGATTGTGATTTATAAAGGGAAACCGGCATGGGACGTGCCGCACGCAAGTCCTACGCCGGTACGCAGTGTTTTATGAATCGGAAAATGTCTGTGCGTATTTATTTGCTTTGTCCTACGTAAGCAACCTTCCCACGGGAATCCTACGCAAGGCTTTATAAATGAGGCCCCAGGCCACCAAACGCAGATTGAAACTAAAGGAACAAACCTATTTTGAAAATGTAAGAAGTAGAAAGTACAGGTATTTGTTAAAAATGTAAGAAGTCAAAGTAAAAAGTCGTCAGAGTTAAGTACAGTAACGAAGTATTTGTACTCCACTACTTCCCACCTCTGCATTCAGGCAATGTCCCCTCTGTCTCCTCCTTTCAACTGTATACATCTCTAATAGAGACCCTCTCTGGCCCAAAAAGATACCTTAAAAAAAACCCGATTTCTCCCCCAGAAAGTGAAGGTACGCTGTCTTTGAACCTGCTGTCCCACACTCGCTCTCTGTTTCTGTACTTTTATCCTTGTTTAATTAAGGCAAGTTAAGGGACACCCCCCACTGCTCCCAGAGCTGAAAGCTGCCGACCTCTGTGTAGAAGGAGGAATGGGTGGCGACAGGGTGCTAGGTTGCTTTTAATTAGCTGGGTAGCACGAGGAATCACTTACTTTTTCTCTGAAAAGCGTCTCATTTTGAAACTCAAGGTTGAAACTCCCTTAGAGCTGGGTGTACTCGGGATTCTTCTTTTTCAAACTACAATGTCAGCTGAAGTAAATCAGTCAATGCCACCACATATTGGTCTTTGAAAAACGAGCAAGAGCAGAGGACAATGTTTGTGTGTGTTTTGTGAAATTTGACAAAATGGGCATTCTGCTTAAAAATACATTTTGCTATGAAAAGCAAAGATAGCCTGTTTTGACATGAGGTTGTTTCCATTTTTCCCTTGTGAATACACTTTGTTTCCCGAGCACAGACCCAAACCTACCTGTCTTATTCTATTTTAGCTTGTTTTATTTCATTCTCTTGGCTTTTAAATTACTGATTTATGTTGATTATGATTTACCTAAATGTCATTGTGTTTCTTTTGCACTATGTCTTAATACTTTTACTGTTTTATTTTTGTATTCGTTGTAAAGCACTTTGAATTGGCATGTGTTGAAATGTGCTATATAAATAAACGGCCTTGCCTTTACACTCTATGAAAAGTAATGCACCAAAATGTGTATGTTACCCATGTAATTGTGAACCAGGACAGGTGTCATACTGTAGGTAGGTAAAAGGTCCAGGGCAGGGGCCTCATTTATAAAGGGATATACGCTCAAAAAATTGCGTACGCCAGTTATACGCAATGTTTGCGATTTATAAAATACTAACTTGACTGGGAAAATGTGCGGTCCTCCACGCAAACTCTGACCCATGCGTACGCACTAAGCACAAAAACGGGAGAGACGAGAAACTGCGACACCGTTGGCAGAAGGAAGAATGGAGAGAAATATGTGGAAATAATACCATAAATAAAATGTTACCTCTCATTTATCATATGAAGAATTCATTTTCAAACATTGATTAAAGCCAATCTTAAAATTATTAAACAAACGCCTTTTTGCGACTCAGTGCACACAAAAACATAATTTGGAAAAATAAAAAAATATGGATATGTTATTTAAAATCACATCGAATATGTTGTGTTAATGTTATGAAATGTTTTCTCATAAATGATGCGGTAAGCAGGAGGACAGAATTACGTCTAAACTGACGCCGTTTTGCATTTCTATAGGTTGTAGATACGAGCATGGTTTTATATACTATCACGTTTAATCGTGTTTTATGCCGTTTGCCAAGACTTGATAAGTCGCTCGTAAAACACAGGAGGTATGGAAACTAAGAACACCGTGGTAAATTGTACAGCTAATATAACACAACACATTGTATTTCCTTTAACTGGTGGATTATGGATATATAGTTGCTGATCGACAGCTGGAACACAAACCACCAAATACAACAAAATAATTCAGATCCAGTCGTCATGACTCCACTCCGGAGGGATTCCCCGATCATTTCTTACAGTTTCTCATCAAGGGGGTGTCTCCTGTCCCCGGGACAAACACACTGCCTGAGGAAGGCTATGTGTATTTTGTCATTAACTTTTTTCGGACCACTTATTTATTTATTTTGGTGACGATCCGACCTCCATGCTGCTACTCTGGTTCAAACTGCATCCACCAAACAATATGATTTATCTCCACCTCCCCAAAATAACCAAAATCTGACACGGTGTGAGATGTCTTTTTTAGCTGTTCTGTCGTCATTTCCTGCGATCTTCTTCATGCAGTCAGTCAAAATGAATGAATGAATGGGCGTTTCTTTGACTATTTATAGGCAAATATGGGCGTTACGTGAAGCCCGCAAAAGCTGCGCCGCATTTCGAGTCGATTGTGATTTATAAAGGGAAACCGGCGTAGGAAGTGCCGTACGCACTTCCCTCGCCGGTACGCAATGTTTTGTGAATCGGAAAATGTCGGAACATTTCTGTACCTATTTTTTTGCTTTGTACTATGTAAGCAACCTTCCCATGTGAATCCTACGCAAGGCGTTATAAATGAAGCCCCAGATCATTATTATTTAGAGTCATTGCGTGCCTATTGATTTGAACACAATCCGTGTATCCATCATTTCCTGGTCTTCTCTAAAGAAGAGGGACCAATGAAAACGTTGTCATGTTGCCGTTGTTCAGCATCGAAACATTCATTAGCTAACAATGACATTATTGTTCTATTAATATAAAGGGAGGTCAGGTACTCTTTAAAACAGCTGCTCGTTATGGGTACTTTTTACTTAAGTACATTTCAAAGCCCATACTTCTTTACTTTTACTTGAGTAAAGAAGTTTAGTCAGTACTTCTACTTTACCAGACTATTTTTAAACATGAGTATCTGTACTTCTACTTGAGTAAAGGATGTGTGTACTTTTGCCATCTCTGCCTGAATGTTCGGACAGCTTGTTATTCAAACCAGTTTAATAGGCAGCGGTTTACAATCTGTAACCACTGAGCTATCCAGTGGCCCAAATAGTTGTTTAATAATCTGTATTAATAAGCCTTCTGTAGCTAAAAGTACAAATGTTTTTGTCTAATTTACCGATTCTGTGGGCGTAATTGAAGGCTCATTGTGTTGTAGTGTTTGTATAGCTGGTGACATCTGCATCAGTTCATCCCATAGAGGACATAAGCAATCAGATGGCGAGGGAGCTGGAAATCCTCCCTAATCTCAAGCCAACAACCAGAAACTGAAATCATTTCAAACCAATGGGACATTTGGGATTAACTAAACACAAAGGACTGTTTCTCTTCCCCTGTCTTCCAGCCATATTTGTTTGGAGTGCCAGTCACTGACGGGCTGCATGCCAGATCTGTCTCCACAGGCCGATGGAGACACGACTCAGCAGTTTGCCCCTAGTGAAAATTGGGGCAACACAAGTCCCTGCTGGTGTTTTCTGGGAGTTTTTACAAAAGAGAAGTCCCAGCAGATGACAGAGGGTGATGTTCATAGTTCCTCAGCGGTAATAAACACACAGTATGTCTTTTCCCGTTGGCTACATTTAGGAGGTGTTAAAAAGTATTGTACATTTGTTATGTTCCATTAAGCATCCCAGCAACTGATCGCCCCGTGTAACCCATTTTATCCTAAGCATCTCTGTTAAATATTGACTTTTACTTAGCAGTGTTTACGGAAAAAAAACACAAAACTGATGGAGTCAAGGTTAATTTAGCGGACAGTTTTTATAGAAATAGGCTCCATTTGGCTGCTTTCATCGTTATCACCAGTGGACAGCTAGGAAATGGCTGTTTTAATGTGTGCAATCATTCAGGAAATTAATTAAAAAAGGCAAAGTCTTGTCTCTCTGGCAGTGTACCTGTTCAGAAAACAGGGACAGCTCTCTGTGAATTACAATTACACTCTCAAGCGCTGCTGTGACCCACCTGTTTGTTGAAAGTCTTACAGTGGATTGTGAAACCCATTGATCCCTGATTTCAAAAAGCGATAGGTTATGTTAAATTATGTTAAAAGGTGAGGCCTTGTGTTTGGAGTTTTAAAACCTTGGCTTTTCGCCTTCACCATATTGGCTTTCTGCAAATCAAAATGAGAGGGCGGAGCAAAGTGCAAAGAAACACTGGAAAAAAAGGCCACTGTTTGTGTTGATGTGTAAACAAAAGTCCACTTCAAGTTTACAGTGCAATGTTATAAGGTACATTATTTAGGAAAGATCACTAAGGTTGGTTGGTAAGGTAACACTTTGGGATTACTTTTAACAATGAAAGGTGCCTTACAAATAAAATGTATGATTATTATTATTAGGGCCTGAGCTCGACAAAGTCGAAGGCGAAGACCTATCGTAATAGACCCAAAACTGAACTCAAAGCATAACCCCCTGGCAGAGTTATAAGCATTCTTGATGCATATGCAAATGAACACAACAATCTGTGTTTGCACAAAGCATTCATCTCATTTAATCTATGTTGGCAAACCCGTCAGATTAAGGTGACTTTGACATCACACAATAAATGATCATTGCTTTATGGAGTTTTCAAGCTAATGAATTGTGAACGTTGCTGTCAATCTTAAACTCCACTCTATTTTCCTCACTTATAGTAACATGAACAAAGATAAGTTACTTCTTTTGTCATCCTTAGAACTCAGAACGTATTACTTACTGAGCGACAACAAAAACAATATTTGATTCTATCTCATATTCAAATGATAAAATAGGAACAACTAAAGGGTTAGAGTTAGCTTTATGGTCAGCCTATAATCTCAGTTCCAGTCACATAGGAGAAAATGCTTTTCATTCGTTGATGCTTATGTGTCATCTTAACGTTGAAATTGAGAACAGAAGTTTGTGTTCGGGTGTAACACGATGTCTGCTCTAATCCTGCTACAAGGCAGATAACAAAGTTGTTGTTTTTCTTTTTAGTAAGATGTCAGTTCCTGGGTCATGAATCAAAGAAAGAGGCGAAGAAGAAAAGGAGGAAACGTGTCTTGAATAATAGGACACACCCAGAGCAAGGAAAGAATACAAACACACTCACAGCTTTCTTGCTTCCTTTATCGGATGTATTTGCTGGTGAAATAAGTATCATTTAAGTATAAACCAATAGGATATGGAAATGCAATTCCATTTCCAAAAGGATTAGAGGATGCAATTTCATGTAAAAGATTTATGTAGAGGGCTACGTCGTTCCTTAATGTATGCTCCCATTAAAATGTGTTTTTTTTTTTAAAGGGGACCTATCATGCAAAATGCACTTTTGTACGTCTTTTATACACGAATATGTGTCCCCGGTGTTCCAGGGAACTCAACAAGTGTCAGAAAACACAACCCTCTCTATTTTCCTCCATACCCAAATCTCTAAAAAAGGGGCTGCAACGGATCTGATAAAAACTGATCCAGATTTGAACACTGTCCTGACGTCAGGACAGTGGCGCTACGGCTATTGGGCCAACTCTCCACCTATCAGGGGAATGTGGGGTTGGGCCACGGCCGGCCATTGCCGCTCGAAAGCGCTGGAGACGCTGTAGTACATATGCCAGGCCTGTAAGTGGCGCTGTAGTCTACCACAAAAGCAGCAAAGAAGACTTGGTTACCATGGTTACCCTCCTGTTTATTCTCCGCTGTGGCTTTCTTTCTCCCTCCCCGAGGCAAGCGTTTGCTCCCGCTGCTTTAATTCAATGCAATCCCTCCCCGTCGAGGCAAGCACTGTAATTCTCTCCGGTTAGTCCACCAGCAGATGACAAACACCCACCTCTCCGCCTCTTCCAAGGGACGAGGGGACCGTGCGGCAGAGTTTCAGTTTCAGTTTCTTTCGCCGGTCAACATGTCCGTTAAAGTTGAAATCTTCCGGACAAAATTAGAAAAGTGCCGGTCAAAGGTCTTCTTTGTTATTTATTGAGCTTTAAAACAAATGAATAACGACTCTATATAGGCTATAATAAAACACGGAGGACGGAGATCTCTTTTTCTCCCCCTCTTCTGACAGCCCAGCAGCTGATCAGAGCGGCTCCCCTCTCCTGCAGGGGGGCGTGGTCAGCTGCAGCTCACAAAATCAGACCCGTAGACAGCAAACAACACATAGAGCGAAATGAGGCATGGCTAAAATGCATGATCTGTTTGGTATTTCGAAAACAGAAACGTATAAATATACCTTATATAGGTATGGCCCTACAATATATCATTTAAATATAGCATGATAGGTTTCCTTTAAGTCAAAGCATTATTTATTGAAGTAAATGTCTTCCCCGAAGTACATTTTTGTGATTTTACTCAATGGGTGCATAATGGACAATTTAATGATCTGTTATGACTTTCCCAAGGAAATGTTATTTGTTTCTACGATATAACTGAACTTTCCCACCTTAAAGTTACGTGAACAGATCTATCTGTCCGTCGACATGCAGTTTTATTGATGAGTTTATGTTGGTTAAAGTGGAAAACATTTGAGAAGGAGCTGCATCTGAATGTGAGTTTTATTTTAACTTAATATAAATGCATTTCCATTAAACAGGCATTGACATTGCTGATTTCATTTCTTTCTAAAGTCTCACCTCTCTTCATTTCCGAGCCAAACGCATAGATTTCTCATAATGAAAATGAGATGTACACCTGTTCTGCAGCAGGATGAAATGAAAGCTTTTCTTTGTGTTGGCTGAATGAGCTTCCACACAATCCTCTGTGCACCTTGCTGGAGCTGGCACAGTTCTCCCTTCAGCCCTGGGGCTAATGAAACCTTTGCTTGCCTTCCCACATATTGCACATCTTTCAATTTGGGAGATGGATCATTCAGACTGGCCTGATATCTCTGGCCAACTCTAATTCTCTCCTTCTTATTTGTATGCATGTAAACCTTTCCTTAGAGAGCGTATATCTCCTGTTTTGTAGCTTCTTCTTCAGAGCCTTAACACATTCAAATGGCTTCTTGTAGAACACCTTGTGCAACAAAATGAGATAATGTCGAGGTGACTGCAGCTACAGCTGAAGGCCAAGGTACATCACTTACCAAAGGAGAAGTGTTTATTGTAAAAACACCCATCAGTATCTCTTGTTAAGACACCACTTGTAGCTTTAATCAAACCGGTGTCTGTATCTGTACAGCACACACTGAATTAACTGCTTGTGAGAAATTGTAATTAATACACATAAAGGACTTGTCAGGCATTAAAACACACTTTAAATCAACAGATGTGTTTTGGTTTAAAAGGATGTTGTTTGAATTTTGTTTTGTATTTCTACTGAAGCCCAAGTGATAGTGCTTGCTCAGCATTTCCGACCCCGATATTGAACTGACAGACGCTGATGTATATTCTGGAGTATTGCATTGGCAGTCCAGACCTGAGAGAATTTTCTGCAATGTGAAGCCCTGTCTATTGTAAAAAACTCCATCAACAATGAGTGGAGAGCAGGCAGGACTGTTTGGATGAACCATGATTTTAATCCCAATACATAATCGATTGGCCATTTAGCTTTGTTACGTTTTCCCGGAGGACAAGGCACCCATTGGATCGTCTGTAGGTTTAATAATGGCCACCTCTGCTTCCACCATTTCTGCTAACAGTTATCCTTACCGTTGTTTTATATATTGACAGCACATTGTGCCTCTATCAAACCAACTTTGTGCTTGAAGGAGACATCCATTATCCTGATGATATGCATCAGATTCTTTACTTCTGCCAGGATTTTTCAGTTTGGTAGAGGTTTCCACAGAGAGGAAGTGGAAGTGACGGGTGACATTGGAGCGTTTAGAGGGGCTGAAAGCAAGTCAAGCTCTGGATGAAATACAGGGGCGAAGAAACTGTGCCAAGCCAAAAAGGAGTTATAGACCTGCCCAGTGAGCTACTCTGAAAACAGCAGCTCCACATAACTCTGAGCTCCGACAGAATCTGATGCAAATGTAAAATGCAAATCTCTGCTCACTGAAGGCAGGTAGAACCGGTCGTATTGCTTTATTCCTGAAGCCATAAAAAAGCCATAAATTGAAGAAAAGGTGAACAGAGGACAAAAAATAAAACTCTTGTAGCCAGACCTTTGTAAGTTATGTGTAATTAATGGTTTTCCTAAACCAGTTGTCCTTTAGATTACATAATTGGAGTGCTTTTACAGTACTTTCAGACTACTCTAATAAGCTATTCAGTAACTATAAATCATAGAGGCGGATGTCCTTTAAAAGGGCAACAGGTCACCTTATTAGCTGCCTGGGAATTGTACCGCTGAATTAGAATGAGGGATACCGTGACTATCCTGTCACAGAGGCCACTGAGGAGCATGTGGAGCGGTGGTGGGGCAGAACAGGGCAGAGATGGAGGAAAGAGCTGGAGAGATGATGAGGGAATGTGCGGATGTAATAAGTGTGGGAAATGGGGTGCGGGGGGGGTGGGGGGGGACAGGTGAGAGAGAGATGGTGAAGAAGAGAGAGACTGTTGGACTGAGAGAGAGCCATACCAGAGTAAGTGATTGGTGCTGTGCTCCCCTGTTGTATGCACCAGATGGTGTTCATTGATTATTCATTGCATGCGATGGATGTCACTGTCACCGCACACAGCCCTGCTCCATCCTGCGCTCTGCCTCAGTGCACCTGGGGGCAGAGGGGGGGGGGGGGGGGGGAGCGCTGCATGGGGCTGGTGGAGCAGTGTGTGGATGCTGCAGGTGTTTGGAAACTGCATCACAGCAGCAGTGGTGTAAAGTCACTACAGTAAGTACATTTACTCTCGTATTTTTAGAGACTTGTACTTTACTTGTGTATTTACATGTTTTCCTACTTTGTACTTCTACTCGACTACAATTCGATTTGGATTTGGATTAATTATGTTGAATATAATCAAGTGTTAAATCAGACTTTAGTTCCACCTGGAGTCAATTCACAAGCTACCCTGCAGTATACAAAGTCATTCAAACTAGCTGCACCTTTACCAGCTTTGAGAACACTTTCATGATCAATCATTATAAAACATATCATATATATTATTCTGAAATGGACCAAACAGCAGAATGTGTACTTTAAGTATATTTTGATGCTAATACTTTTCTACTTTTACTTGAATAACATTTTGAATGCAGGACTTTTACTGTAACAGAGTATTCCTACACTCGGGTACTTCTACTTTTACTCCAGTACAAGATCTGAGTACTTCTCCCACCTCTGGACAGTAGCTCTAACCACGACACACATACTGTATGTACATGTCGATGCTTCAAATGAAGCATGTGCATTTGCATAGGCGACGTACAGGGATCAGTGGGATTTAGTCTGGAATGTGAAATTGGTTTAGGATTAGTCACCGGTCAATGCTGATTGGTGTTCAGGCATCAGTAGATAAGTATAAACCTGCACTGGTCTGGTGGATATGTTGAATTTCCAGTTGATTTACTGTGCATCATGTATCATAATGTTAGAATCAGGATTGTTTGTCATGATTTTGAGGCTAAACAGGGAGTCATACTCCTAGTTTATTTAAATGTATAGATGACATCCATCATTGAACAAGCACACAAAATGACAAAGTTACCAAAGAGCTCAATCACCAACACTGCTGACTTTCTCCCAGAGATCTCGGCCAAGCTGTTTTACTCTCTTTCTCTCTGTGATGGAATTCACGATTGCTCTGTCACTCCAAATTTGCATTCTTGATGACTGAGGCAGAGTCGGAGAGAGTTAAAATGGCGGGGAGTCGGGAAGGAAGACAAGCAACACAATTACGATTCCACGAGAGATGAGAAGCAGCGTTTTGTGGTGTTTAAACGTGCAAAGTAACCTTTTAGAGTGTGGGTCAGAGACTGTACGTGTGATTGAGGTGGAGAGGTTAGGCACATCATTATGTGTTGATGGTGAAGAGGAGGCAAATTGCCTAGAAGTATTGATCCGATTACATCAAAAGCTGTTCTCCCTGCTTCTGTGGAGATGTGCGGTGTCAGGTGAGACTGAGTAATCAGGCTGCACTGACAGCACAGCAGCTGAGTGAAATGGATGAACACAGCACCAAATGAGAAGATATTTGACAATAGCTGGGCTTTCTGTGAGCAGGCCCTTATAGTTTTAAAGTAATTGAGTTATTGATATCTTTACCAGACAGTCACAAATCAGAGTACACTCAAAACAGCTGCACTGCTTTAATGAGGCTCTCCACAGATGAGGAATGTGTGTGGCTCCATTTGAAGTCCCTCATCGGTGGCAGGTGGCGGTTTTTGAAAATGTCTGTGATAGTCTGAAACAAGTTAGAAAAGGGAAATTGTTCTATGTCAGCGCCACTCTCTAATTTCAATCACCCACATCATTTTGATTTCATCCCCTTGGCTTCATTTCAGGTGAACAGCCGATACTGAATAATTCATTGTTCTGTCACAGCCTGTACCCAAATCATCTGGAAGCACGGATTAGGAATGCTTGTAGTGAATCAGAATACACAAGTCACCGCTCACTGAGGACTTATTCATAATCATCGATGATACCAATCTCAAAATACAGTAACTGCTAACAAATTGTGTTACAGAAAGAGCTTATCTACATATGTCAAATGTAAATAGGATTGACTCAACTACAAAAAACTGTTTTTGGTTTCATTGTTGCAGTTCTGGCCAAGTTTATAGAGGACATATTATGCTCATCTTCAGGTTCATGTTTGTATTTTGTGCATCTACTGCATTGTGACATGTTTACATGCTCTCATGTTCAAAAAGGTATTTTCACCCTCTGTCTGAAACCAGAGCCCAGTCTGCTCTGATTGGTTAGCTGGCCGGCTCTGTTGTAATTGGTCAACTGCTTAGAGATGTCCCGCCCCTTAGCCTAGTGTTACATAATGATGTCACTATGTTTAACCACGTAAACAAAGGAGTCCAATGGAGGCGTTTCAGGCAGTGGGCGAGTGTGTGGGAGAGAAACTCCCTCTGGAGGGAACACAGGGATTTTAGTCTTTGCAGACCATTTACATGCACACAAACCTATAGAACTCACTACAGGAAAGGGAAATCCCCAAAAGCATTATTGGGCCTCTTAAAATCAAGACTTAATTGTTGCAGAAAGATGTTTTTTAAATATCGGATTTGCTTTTAACTTTCCAGTGTTGTGCCTTTATGCCTGAAAGAGAGATACATTTCTTTAGATGCTCTTTGAAACAAGTATAAGGCATTCATATACTGAAACTCCATGTGGAGAATATATATAATTGCTGATCAGCGTGGCGAACATGTGACTGGCTAACAGGCTGGAGCTTGTTGCTCTTAGCTTCCCTGTGATGATTGGCCAGTGTCCCCGATGAGAAAACTGGCACAACTCAAACACGAACATGAGTGTGAAATCTCCCGTGTGCACAGATGGCACACATTTTGTCACCACAGCTTGTTAGCAATGCATACCCACACACAAATACACATGCACGTACGCATGAGCACACACACACTGCTTGACCCTTGACAAAACATCCGTTATGCCAAAATGTGTGTGCTGTACAACTCTCATCACTACATGTGGCCACTTAAGTGTGAAAGCAAGTGGGGCACAGTTATGGGACACAGCCGAGTACATGAGCGTACAAGACACATTTCACACACACAAATGAGGCACCCATATATTCACAAATACACACAGCCCAAAGCCTTTTGACTGGGGTAGAGCAATGGTGGGAATATGAAAAGTGCTTGGCTCATTAGTCCTCAGTGAGCGCTCCGGCAGTCAAGGGTTTAAAAGTTCCAAAGAAAAGTCTGTTCTAGGTCTGGAAGAATTGGATGGAAAAACATTTACGTAATAGAGTTTTTGCTGCCCATGTGCTGTGCATTGAGCATTCACAAAGTATTCAAACCTGTTTTCATATTAAACTCGAGCTGGGTGAGAAGGCAATAAAACCTGGTTAGTAGTAACAGCTGGTTTGCCATGTCTTGCTTTATGTTTGGCTGTGGTTTTGTTGCAGTAAAATTCATCCGGATCCACTCCTTCCTAGTTTTCTGCCCCTTTTGTAAGACATATTAAGCTTTAGGGCACACTACATCAGCAAAGTATGTTCATAATTATAACAAATGCATGTGTAACGTTGGTGTGTCAATATCTACCACAACGGTTTGTAATTTAGGCAAAATGTAAAGTTGTTGGGATGATAAATGGCAAGAGTACCAGAACCTAAAATATGTTACTTTTATTTCTGTCAGGTTGTTTGTGGGCAGCCATTTTCAGGTCTTTTAAGAGATGGTTGATTGAGTTCAAGTCCAGGCTGTGGTTAGGCCACTCAAGGACATTAACAGAGTTGTCTCTAAGCCACCCCTGAGCCTTCTTGGCTGTGTTGTTGCTGAAAAAACACCCGCACAATGCTGCCTCCACTGCTTCACCACTGCAGCAGGGCCTGCCTTCCTTCAGACATGACTCTAAAAATGGAGGCCAAACGGTTGAATATTGGTTTCATCAGACAAGATAAAAACGTATATCTCAGTCTGAAAGTACTGCTCTTTTTGCACCCCTTCATATGCCTTCTACTTTCCCCAAATCTATGACTCAACACAATCTGTCTCGGTGCTCTGCAGCCAGGTCTTCTGACCTCATGCGCAGTTTTAAATCGGACCTGCACTGTCAGGAGCTTCCTTATATAAACAGGTGTGTGCCTTTCGCAATCAGTTGAATTTACCACAGGTTGACTTCAATCAATGTGCAGGAACATTTCAAATGTGATCAAGAGCAATGAGAGGCACCTGAGCTCAATTTCCAGTGACATAGCAAAGGGTCTGAATACTTATCAATGACATAAAGATATCTCTTGTTAATTCACTTTGTCTTTAATGTAGATAAATGTGGCAAACATTTTATAAATGAAAATGTTATACACTTTGTTATCCTTAATGGATTTTTAGAATGTAAAAGAAGTAAACCTAAGTAAGGATTGTCAACTTCCTAAAAAATATGCATTCATTTGAAATGTATTTGCATTAGCAAATCTGTTTTGAAATAACAATTTGCTTCGCAGATTAAAAGATTAAAAAAAACATATTGAAAATGTTTTCAAACCGAACGTATCTGCTAAATATTCACTGTCAATTTATTCATCTTATTTCCCTACAAACAGCTCCTGGCAGCTATAGCATGATTAGCATTTGCATGGCTTGAGAGAAATTTAAAGCAGCAGGTGAAGATTGAGGTCATGATTAAATCTGCGCCAAGTCTAAGAGTTTGTACGGAACATTAGAATTACAGAGGGAAAAAAGCTACTTATTTACAGACATCTCTTTCACAAGATAAGTGTATTTTGCAGGAAAAATGTAAAAAAAGCTTTGTAATCTAATTTTGTATGCAGTACGAAAAATGAGTTTGTCTTTGTGTGGTGTCTATATGAAGTGCAACCAGCTGTATAGTATACGTATGCGTACACGCACCCTTGTGATAACAGTGCATTAAAAAAAATGCAAATCAAGGAGAGATTTAGCATCATAGCAGGTGCTGAATTGCTGACAAGGACACAATTGTAAAAGAAAAAACCTGCTGCACTGAGAATTGCAAACGGGACAACTGAGTTCTTTTTACTTTGCCTTTTTATTGCAATGTAATTAAAATGAATTGTCTTTATTGCCGTTGTTTTTCTCCCCAGTCCCATTTTTTATGGTTGTATTGATTTATTATCGGCTGTTATTCCAACCCACACCGGGCTTGTAATAGTTTTATTTTGGAGATTGCTCCCAGCTACAAGGAAAATGTGAGGCCCAGGCTTCAATTGTTTTTTTTACCCTGCCGTTGTGATGAACCTGAATGGAAAGTTTCGTAATGGAAAAGAAAAAAGAAACTGCTGGTGTGTGTCACCCTGCGTTACATTTGAAAGGCCTGACAGTAATTGCCTGAGTGCGGGGCAGGTCCGAGGCTGTGGAAATGTTATTACTGCTAAATAAGGGGAAACTAAACCCAATGTGTCTCTAAAATGAAATAAAACTGCACTTTGTTGTAAACTAAAAGCAAGGTTATAGTTTTAAATCGGCTGTAGTATCATTGAAATTCTCAAATTCACGAGTGAGTCTGACCTTCTGAAGTAAAGTACTTGACACCGACATCTATTCAGGTTGTGATGTGTAGTGATTAGAGGTACATCTCTAAATAAACTATTCAAGGCACAGAGAGCTGGTTCAAAATCTGAATTTCCATGAATTGACTCAATATGACCTCGGTTTAAAAAAGCCGCAAAAAGCTTTTACATAGTGTTCTGGACTACAGAGAAGGGAGAGTTTATATTCAAACAGGTCACACACCTGTTGGAATATAATTGGATGTTAATATTCAGCAGCTAATGAATTAGTCACTGCACGTGATGCCAATTGATTTACTAATGCAAGCACACCTGCAATGCTGTGCTTCAACAAATGCTTCATATGTTGTCAATCTAATATCCTGTTAAGTGAAGTTATGATCAATGTTCCCCTTGCTGTTTTGGTGTATGTTCACCTCTCCCCAAATCATTTGAAATAGATTTGTTGCAACGTCTTTCACTTGTTAAGCGCAAATGCAGCTGCAGAGATAAGTCATGGGGATTTTGAAATAACAGTTTGTGTCAGCTGCTTTAATGCCAGTGTCAAACTTCTCAAGGATACATAAGCCAACCTTCAAATGTACAAAGAGGCCATCGACACCTGAGAGTCAGTCTCAAAGGAAATGATATAAGAGGGTGTCAGGAAACGTCTACAATCATGACAACATGCCATCACTTTTCCTGCAGCAGTATAACTTGTAAACTGCAGTGCTATGCAACATTTCTGCAACCCTCCTGTTGGCACATACGCGCTTAGCTTTCTATCACTGATAAGTGGCTTTTGTCCTTGCGGGAAGGATGGACCTTACAGCTGGCCAAAGCAAGGTCAAACTCTCACTGTGTCCGTCCTTTTCTCCCAGAAGTGCTGCTGCAGTGGTCCTGGCATTTAGAGGGCAAGGGTGCATGAGATAATAACACGAGTGCACCTAGTCTGGAGTAAACAAGACATTGGTGCAGAAATGAAAAAAGAGATGCAACGTTCAAAATGATGAAATGAGATGCAACTGTCAGGATCACAAGTGTGTGCGTGTGACGGGGGTGTGGGGGACTGGGACTAGAACGAGTGCTGCTATGTCTCTTGATGCGCCAATCACCGCTTTAAGATGCAAATGTATTCAACTCCTGACTGACAGCTCCTCATGCCATACGCTTCGAGACCTTCCGCCGAACGTGTTTCTCTCTGTGTGCTTTTTTTCCCTGCCTGTCTGTCTCCCAAATCCTATCTCTATCTCTTTCTGGGGAGCAAAGCAGCCTGTGTTGGCCAAGCACTCTGAGTGAAAATAGAAGCAATCATTTATTCATCGATTGAAACATCAGAGGACTAAGAGGCAGTGAGGGAGTGGGAGCAACCAAGAGCGGGAAAGATAGACTGGCTGGAGGATAAGAGAGGGGAAAAAAGGGCTGGAGAGGCGTTGAAGGAAATTGAGTTAAGATCAAAGAAGGAGAGAAAATTGTTGAGTGAACAAAAAGTGGACAATTTTGCATTAGTAAGAAGAGATCACAACGTACAAAAGAAATGTCAAGTGAGGCAAACACACAAAGGGTTCTTTCAAGTCATAATACTTTTAGATGATGACATAAATGCCTCGCAGTTTAGAAGACTTGTTTAGCAACTGAAACATTGTTTTTCTTGCAGAAGGCCTGAGGGCCGAGACGTCATCTGAATATGAATCAATAGTGTGGGCTATGTTTTCACTTCTTTTTAGCAACCAATAAAACCTTAAAATGTTTGATATTTATTGTTTGTCGATGGGAAGGAACTTGATTTAGATTTGTGCCGCGCATGCGTACCTGCGTACCAGTTATGTGCACCCCTGGCTATAGGGTTAGGGTTACTCTTTTCCACCAATTCTACAAAAGAACATCAGCTCTCTGCAATCTTAATGGCGGATGACACAAAAGGCAGGAAATAGGAGCCTTAGCTTGGATGCTTAAGTGATCTCCATATGAACAACTTTTCACTAAGTGTGCAGTCACATGGCAGCTTGTAGCTTTTCTAAGGCAACAATCCGAGCAGCAGATTTCTCTGTTTTATTGACACGAATCATTAACTATCTCATCTTAGATACAACATTATGTCCAGCAAAGCGCAAAAAGAGTGAAAAGCTTTTGTCCTCTGCAAGGGTATACATTAAAACAGCATTATCCTTCACTAGCAGTGGGGGGAAACATGACATGAGACAGGGTTATCCTCTATAAATAAAAAAAAGCTCTCCCTACTATAGGCGCATGAAGTGAGTTGAATATAGGAGGACCAGGTTCCCAGGATGCAATACTCGATACATTCTGTTTTGTTTTTTTTACTTCTGAGATGTGAGCTAGATAGATTCATCCCACGCAGTCCAAATAAACAAATACAAAGACGCAAAACCAGTGGCAACAGTTACAGTGATACAAGAACATTCAAAAGGAAAATAATTGCAAAGAAATAGAAAATAAACAAAACAACAAGGATATATAAAGAAGCAGGAGAAAAGTAAAGATCTTAGCAAATCCTCAAAATCCCAAAGGTATTCCACCTTGTTCCCCCCTCCCCTCCCTCCCCCCCCCCCCTTTTTTTAGTATCATACAGCAAAAGACATTCAGAAGAGCAGACCGGAGTGATCGAAAACACTCATGCAAAGAAAGCCTTTTTCACACATAGTCACTAACACAGGAAATTCATCTCAAACAACAGCGCTGTCAACAGTCAGTGCCTTCAGGTCTTTTAGTAGATGTTGTTATTGTTGTTTGCTGTTTCTCTACAGACTTTTGATTTGCTACTGTACTTGATAAAAACGATATGACAGAGCTCACCCATTAGGCCATCAAGTCTTCTGACTAGACTGACCTCCCACCTTTCTGTCTGTCCATGGGACCCGGGGGTCCAACAGTTTATTAACCACAGTCTTCGTTTCTGGACCCCCTGTTGACCAAAATAAAGTTCAGCTGGGAGGATTTCTACAGAAGAACCGGAGCCACAGGAATGAGCTTGAGTTGATACTCCAAAATATAAAAAAAGGCGTGATGATATTTTTTTTTGGCATCTGTTCTTATTCTTTTAAATCTGATATATTAGTCTACTTTTACAATCATTTTCTATGAGGCAAATAATTAAAGAGTTTCATTCCAAAAGAAAATACTTCTAAGAAAATGATATAAAATAAAGTCTACTATGCTCAAAGTGATATTAAGACCTATATAAAACAGTCCTGTTTTATTAACAATCACCTAGGATTTTGTGATATGAACTGATAAAGCAATTCTTTTTTGTAACACATTTTGGAATGAAACACTTTAATTTTACTTTTATTTTCAGTACATTCACTGTTGATGCAGTCTCTCAGTAAAAGTTATTTTATATTATAAATAGAATGGTCTCGCCATAGTCTTTTTCTTTCGCAGGTATATTTTTGTATATAGGGAGATCTCTACAAAGACAATATGTATTTATGTATGTAATCCATTTTTCCGCAGTTACAGTTCTTCTGAGTTGATAACGTGGAACAGTGTGACATTGTAGAGAACCTGGTGGCCATTGTTCCAGGCGTAGAGGGCTCGGTCACGCGGGTTGTAGTCCAGCATCGAGATATGCGAGTACTTATTCTGGAAGGCAATGTCGATGTACTCGTAAGTAGAAGAGTTGGTGGAGTAGGCGTAATACACCTTGGTGCCTCCAGAGTAGCCATTGGTGACGTAGAGCGTCCCACAGATCATAAAAGACTCGCCGGCACTCCTTTTGGGGTGGTTGGTGGTCCAGCTTTTGACAATCTGCAGCGTGCTGGGGTTCAGCTTGCTGAGGACGATGTTCCCCGCGTTCTGGTTGGTGGCGTAGACGGCCCACAGCCCCCCCTCGTCCGCCATCAGGTCGATGTCGGAGTGGCCGCCCCAGGCGTAGTGATACGCGTTGTTGAAGCCAGCGTAGTCGAGCTGCCGGGACTTGCTGATGGAGGAGGTGCGGAAGTCGAACTTGATGATAACGTGGCTCTGGAACTTGTTGAAGTAGATGGAGCCGTTGTAGACCACCTGACCTGTTCCTGACCACGGGTGGGGCAGCCGGTGGGACGTGAAGTTATCCGACGTCATAAAGTCCTGCATCGACTTGTACTCCCGCACAAAGCGATTGTTGTGGTAGCCATCCATATACCAGACCTAGACATCAGGAGCAGAGGAAGACAGACGAATGAACACCAAACACAGCAGCATCTCAGAGAAGAAGCTAAACTGCAGTTTGAGAAGTCTTTTTGGCTTTTTTCTAGCTGAGGGAACTGATGTACAACGTATTTAAATGGAAGCCATGATAAGAGCTTGTTATTCTAAGAAAAGGTGCTTCAGTGTGTCCTTTCTTATCTCCTTGAGAGGAAGGTATACTGGACCACCCTTTACCAAAGAAAAGGAGATAATGCTGGCCCAAAATTCCTTGCTGCAACAACATTTTATGTGACACCCCATTTGTAATCATCTGTCTTTGCTGTTAAATCGTACTCTATCTATACATTTTAAGGGTCTTCAAGGAGGAATGATTGTAGAGCATTGAGGTTGTCAATGTACTCATTTTATAAGAGTTAAAAATAGAGTTCCTTTATAAATAATAAATGAAAATGAATGTAAGATCAGTCAGGTTCTTCTAAGACCTTTTCCGCCTTTATATCTTTCCTTCACCTCATGACGTTTTCCAACGAGGTCAATGAACAGTGGTTTAGAGAACACATAGCACGTATTCGACCACAGCCCTTGAATCCTCATCTTTTGTCAGTTTGCCTACATTGAATCTTCTTAGCAGAACACACACAGAATAAATTAAATCACACCCTCAACAAGCATCCCACTAAGGTTAGTGCTGAGACTTCGTCGAGGAGCGGAGGAAGCTGGGATCCGGCAGCTTCTGAAAACAAACAGCATGACAGCCCCAGGGTGGCATGAGCCGAGCCCCGCAGGGATAATGCCCATCATTCCAGATAAAAGCCCCGTCTCAGCTGCTTCGACCCAGCTTCCTGTTGGCCCCTGCGGTGGTGGGCAGAGCTCTTAGCCGGCAGCTGCTAGAAACTCAAACACTTCCTTAGTCTCAGAGGGACTATACTTCAGGGAGACACCTGAAACCCTTCCTCTACCTGCTTCCACGAGCTGCTGTGATTGACTAAAAAAATGATTCGTATCAAGGAACCAGGCCTCCAAGGGCCCAGTGAAAAAAAGCCAAGGTATGGAAACCAAAAGATAAAAGGAAATGCAGCAGAACTGTCTGCTCCCGTCAATTATACTCGTACTTTTTTTGTTCTGCCTTTGATAACGCAGCACATCTTTGTTATGTTCAGTTCAAAATGTATTAGTTTCTACAAAATAAAGTATCCTTCAAAGTATGCTAAATATAATCTTAGTCAGCAGTATGCTTTGCACTTGCTGCGGAGGATCTTCTAAAATATACATATTTAACAGCCCGTGTTGTCATGACATTTAGCCAAAGGAAGCAAACTGCAAATGTACTCTACTGCTTCTGGTTTTGCTTTCTGTTTCCTCCCATTTGACATTAAGAGTTCTGTCTCTTATAAATGTGTCTCATACAGCTGCTGGACATGTAGATGACATATGTGACCCGCTCTATCGAAATCAGTCGGAAGTCGCAACGGCTCATTTAAAAATAAACGTGGATTTGCGTAAAAAACTAGTTTTTCGGGGTTCTGATTGATTATTAGCGGAGCAAATGATCAAAATACTACAGAGGGAAGATATTTTCGTTTGGATTACTGGTCTTGGGGAAGCTCGCGAGTGTGTGTGTGTGTGTGTTTGTGTAATTTTGCGTTTGTGTGTATTGTGTTTGTTTCCCGGGGAAAACACTCACGAGAAACACCGGCTGTTGTTATGCTTGCTGTGACGTTAAGTTACTCCGTTCTCCGCTTGTAATTATGCCGTTACAAGCTTAAAGTTGTATTTATCATCTGAATTTGCCGAAACAAGTTTAATATTCTGAAAGCCAAGACTTTGTTTATTTGAAATCAGATGAAAACAAAATGTCACGGACCCTGCCGTGTTATCTATGATTACTATACGCCTTACATTCATAATGTCAGCCGGAGGGAGGGGAAGCGGCGCTGTGGAACAGCAGAGTGGCGAGTGAGAGCTGTCATCTTCCCTTTACAAGCTTCAATCGTGTGATTTTGGAAATAAAAATGTCATATTCTGAAAGCCAAGACTTTGTTTATTTAAAATCAAACAAAACACTCGAACCCCGAAAAACTATTTTTTTACGCAAATCCACGTTTATTTTTAAACTGATTTCGATAGAGCGGGTCACATATAGGCTACTGTACACTTTCCTTATTTCCAACTCCCTCCCTTCCCTTTCTTCTGCTTGGCATCTTCCCGTTAGGCCCCTCTAGATTTATCCCTGCCATTTCATTTGAATGAGTTTCGGTAATGGAAGCACACCCTGTTATTGAGCTAACAGTTGCACCACTCCGCAATCAGAGGGAAATCAGACCCAATCAGCTGATAAAAGGACAGTGACCAATTAACAAAGACCGTTATTAAATTCCACAGCGATAATTGACCTTCACCTACGATCAAGGCCGACTCCTACTTAGAGTCAGAAAGCTGTTGCAGATCTGCAGGAGCTCGTCTCTTGGACAAACAGACCGTCATCAGGATCAAATGTTTACAGCCAGTGTGATTGTGTTCACTTTCTCGATGTGTGCTCGTTAAATGATGTCCTGCTGCAGCTCATGAGAGAGTCATCTGCTGATAATTATTCACAATATCCCAAGCTCAAAGGTATATACTCAAATTGCTTGTGATGTTTGACCAACTGTTTAAAAAAACAATGATATTCAGTTTACTATCATTGTTTCTCAACCATTGTTCGAGACCTACTGACCTCAATTCTTTTTAACAATTCTATCAGTCATTTATTACATATTTATATACTTTTTGCTAGGATTAGGGTGAGGGTTGGCTTGGGGATCTCATCATTTATCCAATAACTATGTGGTAGCAAGTCATTTGTGATTTGACTTAAATCAAAATGTATGATTTCTTTAAATTAGTTGGGTACTTGACAACTTCTCTGTTTACCCCCTGAAAAATGAAAAACAATATACAAATAAACATGGCAATGAAACTTCCCCAGTTGAATACACGCATTAAGACAATTCATTTTGAATCAAACGGTTTCTGAAGTGTTTCTGAAATAAAAACAAGGCATTGTATAATGTTATACGAGATAAACATTTGAATAAACATCTGAATAAATAATAAACTAGTGGAGGAATTCAAAAGAAAACTACACATATAGGATTGACAAAGCCAGTTATTTGAAATCCTAAATGTGTACTTGGTATGTTTTCTTACTAGAGTTCTAAAGAAGATGTTCTGGAATAAAAATACCCAAAAATGTCAAAATCTTCCAGTGAATGAAAAGCGATGTTATTGCCAGATATGTCTTAGTAATCAGGACACAAGTAGCTTTGCAAAGGTTTTGCGTGATCAAAACAAAATAAAAAGTTACATTCATGATTTAAATCAGAAACCGTTTCATCAAAAATCGGTAAAGGGTGAAAATTCCATGTGAGCTTATGGTCTGATGCCCTGCTGCACATTAAACATTATATACTGTAAGGACATAACATTGTCTATACCCATTTATTGTGTGCTGTGAAACATACCCGCGTATCTCCTTCAGGGGCCAGAGGGTCGGTCATCCAGGAGCCGAACCTAGATCCAGACGTCTTGATGGTGATAGGATCACTGATGCCCGTCAGCTTGCCACATGCTGCAAGGGAAAGAAGTGAGACGGGAACATCCAGAGCAACGTCCAAGTGGGTATTTTATATGTACCACCAGGGATTGACTTTTGTTTACTTTAAATCCAAATGAGTTTCCATGAATATTTTAAGAGTCCATGTCCAGCTTGCTACTTTTCTCTTTAAAAAGTGTGATGTTCTGTTCACAGGATGCTTATTATTCAGTTCACACATGCTAATGGCTGTTTTACTCTCTGTGTGGATGTGTGAGAAAGTGAGAGGAAGAGGGAACATTAGAGGGAAGCTGTATTCTGCTTAAGTGTGCTGCTGCTTTAAAGCTGATGTAGTTTTAAAGTAGTGTTGATTGCGGCGATAATGTGAATTTGACCAAACTACGGCGGCGGCGGCGGCAGAGTGTGTGTCTACAGAAGGTCCAGTTGTGATAGACACGGTTCGCCACTGCACTACAGTATATCCATTTGTTGTGGCATAGGCAGTTTGTCATGGAGAAAAGTCAATTAGATGATTTTGACTGATCCATTTTATTCCATGAACCTAATGAGTCGTTCTGAAATGCTCATTTAAAGAGTGGGACTGTGACGGTGGCTCACTTACAATTTCCATTAAAATCTTTCTCTGTGAAGCATCCATTTACCCCTCACTACAACATTCATCATCCCTCTGTGTTTGTATTATCTCTCTTGCTCTCTGTTGTTCTGAAATATCTTTTTAATTTGTCGACGTTCTTTTTTACTCTTATTTATTTATCTGTCTCCTTACCATTGTCTCATCTGGTCAAATCTACTTCTCTTACATAATGAAAACTGAGTATAATGAGTGTGTGTGTGTCTCCATGTGCAACATATGTCGTGCCTGTGAGTGTGTGTGGGCATCACACCTCAGCATCGGGCTGAGAGACAAACACACGGTCACATCAGCAGCATCTACTATTCTAGTGGGGGCTGAGGGTCTTACGTAACCCTCAGTGGGATTACAGAGCGCAGAAATACATTGGCCATGGATTAATTTATTTATTTTCTCTAATCGTACCCTCTATCTTTAGATCAAACTATTGCAGGCTGCTGGGGAGCCTGTTGATGGATCTCAAGTCTCGAGATGCCCACAGGGTCTAATCCCCTTTTGGCCTGAATTTGCCTGCTCCGAAGCAGCGGGCAGAGCAAATGGAAAACTCAATGTCAAAGGAAGCTGACATTACATATACCCTGAAATATATGGATTTATATATAGAATGAACACTTCATTCCTGAGGTGGATGAATATTTGTTTTATGTTCATGTAGGTCTTGTTTTTTTTGTTTTGGTTGTCTTTTTTGATCAGTTATGGTAACATTGTACTCACCAAAGTAACTGATGAGATCTGGAACACTGCAACTCTAAATATATGATATGACTTAAAAACCTGATTATCTTAACCACTTTATTTGGAGGTAAAACCAACTAGGTACACCCGAAATATCAAAAGCAAACATTTTAATTAGATATCTTTGTTGGATGAAATCCAAATTCTGGTTATTTTTTGATTGTTAAAAAATGTCATAAAATACTGACAAACAGCCTAATGTCTTTAAATGTTCCAGTTCATTAGACCAACCGTACAAAACGCAATGACATTTACTTTACTCCATCATCTTTACTCCATGACAACCAGTAGGTCAATGTATAGAAGTCAATCGATGACTGTTTGTGTAATAATTGTACCGTTCTTCTTCCTTTTCTTTTAAGTATATGTTTGCCTCTCCATAGTTAAGTTGCTCAAAAGCATCATTTTCTTACTGACTGATGGAGTTCACACATTATTTTGGCAAGGTTAAAACACTTTTGTTATTACACCTGAGAGATGTCTGTATTTCAATGTGCTCTACTCACTGGTTTGAAGTGGGTGGAGTGGGTAAATGATATAAGCATATTTAGTCATTCATATTTAATGTTATAAAGAAATAGTTCTTGGGGTACTAAAACCTGTGTGAACGTCTTGTCTGACCACTGACTTATTTGTAGAGATGTCTTCATGTTCTAAGATATCAGTAATTAAAAAGGACATTAGAAATGGTTGCCTTATAAAGACTGTCGTAAAGAGGGAAATATTGATTGTGTTTCATGAGAATCTGGCTTCAATATTATTCCTTGTCATTGTATTCTATGCAGAGAAAAGGGAAGGTAAGAAAGATGGCTGCAGAGGTGTTTATGTGCTGCCTTTCCTGCTCTATTCATCAATGTTTTGGTGTGAGGGGACTGGATTTGCCTGAGGCTCTGTGCAGGGGCAGGACACGGGGTGATTTATTTATTTGATTATTGCCCAGCAAGCTGGCACATCCCCTTGATCGATGGCCATTGTGTCCCAGCAGCCTGTTAGGCTCTCCGGCACAAAAAGATCTTGAAGGACAGCTCTGCAGGGACCTCAGTTACTCTCTTTCACTTTCCCCGCTCGCCTTCACTTTATCACTCTTCCTCCTTCCCTTATAACACCTTCCACCAACTCCTCCTGCCGCTGTATCTATTATTCAACAATGAAATTTCCCAGGCCCTCTTTTATTTTCATTTTTTTACCCCCCTCTGTTGTTGATCTTCTGATGCAAATTTGGCTAGTGACCTTCTCAAGATTAATCTCAATAAGGGGAGTGTAGTGGAGTGTATTTGTGTGCACTATGCATGAGTGCCTCTGTAATCGTGTGAGGATAAAAGGAATAACCACCCTCTGTTCTGCCTGAGTCAGTCCCTTGCTGGGTGACCTCACCTTTATCTCATCTGATCTCACACACACACACACACACACACACACACACACACACACACACACATACACACACACACACACACACACACACACACACACACACACACACACACACACACACACACACACACACACACACACACACACACACACTCCCACAGTTCCCCGCTCTCCTATCTTTTGGCAGCCTGACCACTGATGTGAGCAGCGACATGTGCATTTAACTGAGAGTGAAAACACAAACAAATCTGAGGGTTACTGACAGCAGATATGATGTTATAAAACAATTGTGTGTGCATACATTTAGATAACAATGACAGATGTAGTAGGTGCTAGTTGAGATTAGGGTATCTATTCTACACGCTTGAATCCAATTTCCGTGTCTCGACTAGCTTCACTAAATGAACAGTAGGCTTTGCAAGAGTTTGCCCCAAATGTCTTTCGCTCATCTTGTACTGTGAATAATTTCAAACAGGGACACAATATACCCGTGATGAGCATCGTGTAAGTGTCTCTGCTCTTGTAATATATCTTAGTCACTGTAGTGTGAGTGTGCATCTATTAGCACTGTGGGCTGTGACAGAGGTGTGAAGTCGAAAGAGACTGAGACAGGGACTAAGCAAAGATAACTTGCTGTCAGCAGCTCTCCTTTCTGTGGGCTTCCATTGCTGTGTGTGTGTGTGTGTGTGTGTGTGTGTGTGTGTGTGTGTGTGTGTGTGTGTGTGTGTGTGTGTGTGTGTGTGTGTGTGTGTGTGTGTGTGTGTGTGTGTGTGTGTGTGTGTGTGTGTGTGTGTGTGTGTGTGTGTGTACCTGTGAAACCGTGTTAAACACCTCATACCTGCATTTAAACACCCCATCTATTTTCTCACAGGGAGTGTGACGCTACCAGAGATTGATGCAGACTTCCACATTACAACACAATTTGATGAAGAGTTAAAAGGTGGGCCTTGTAGGACCGTCACTAAAGATTATTGTCGTCATTGATTTAGGATTTGATTTATCAACCATCATAAAATTGTGAAACAAGTCTATCGCAAATTCCCAGAGTGTATTCTGGTGTCTTAGTCACACTTTCTATAAGGTGGATGTCTGTAATGCATTATAAGCACATTCATTAGACATTATATTGCATTTATAAGGCTTATAAAACACATCATACATGTGTATAATCCTTCATGACAATTTATAACAAGGTTTATGAAGTAATGTATATATAAAAGGTTTGGCATGGTGCTTACCCTAACCCTAATACAGATTTGACATGCCTTTGATGAAAATTGTAAATATTTTAAATGTCGACACTTTACTTGGAGCCATCAAGTCTCTCTAAATGTGTAATAGTGTCATACAATTGCTAATAACCTTTAAAAGTGCTTTTAATTGTATTAAAAGCTCATAAAAGGGTGGATGTTAGATATTATTATTTACCGTTATGATACATAGAGCAGTTCTGTTTTAGTCTTTATAGTCTTATGTAATGGTAGATCAAATGTTGTGTATGAATGTTGAGCTTATAATACATTATGTCCAGTCATATTCAATACACCTTGTTATAAGTTGACTATAAACATTTATAATTAGATTTATAAAACCAAATACATTTCTTATAATGTATTATGAATGTGCTTATATTGCATTACACACATGCTCTTCAGAGGTGTAACCCAAAATCTTCATTAACTATTACATCTTCATTTTAAAGGGCTGGAACCCATACATTTTTTGATGGTATGGTTAATGGTTAAGAGAAACTACCAAAGATGTTAACGTTATCTGGACGGAACTCCAGTTCTATGAGCACATGCATACTGTAGCTCTTAAATGGACTTTATTATTGGTTAAGTTGTAAAATGTTAGAGTATACCAATAACAGTTAATAGTTAGAAGGTGAGCTCATACAAATAAACCATAGATTGAGAATGGCGGTTGTGTTATAAGTCTGCGTAAAGTGCATTTGAGTGCTAGAGTATCTCAGCCACACTTAATGTTCCTGTGAAGTTCTGAATCGTGTGAATATGCCTGAGGATTTCTTTCTGTCCACTCACAATATGCTGTACTACATGTCAGTGGGTGTGTTGTGCATGCACATGTTTGAAGCAAAGTGTGTGCCAACAACTTTCTGTGCCTACCTAATTTTTGCATGCATGCTCGGAGTCTCTCCTCAAGATTTGACACTCTGTTGTGGAGCTCCTCGTAGTCATAGGCCCCCATCTCCTCCTGAAGTTCGCTTAGAACTGTCGTCAGATTCTGGACCTCCTCCTTAAACTGCAATACCAATTTGGCATCGGCTTTGTACTCCTCCAACACTGGTATCAACGGTCTAAGCTCCTCCATTTTCGCTTTTATGGCCTGAAAGGATTAGAATAAGCTCGGTTGAGTGTCATGCGTGACAAAAGTCCATAAAAGAAAAAGAAAAGAAAAAAAAAACACCTGTCTGAACCTGGCTACTCTGACTCTATCCTGCCTCTTCACTGACCTGACCCCCGGTGTGTGTCTGTGTTCAGTGTTTGTGTGTGAACAGCTGTGTTTTGTCCGTGCAGGTGTGTGTCTGAGCAAACAAACCCGTAAAATATTCTCCGCCCGCTGGTACGAGCAGAGCAGGTGGCTCCGTCCCCTGGCAGTGACCAGCCGTTTAAAAAGCAAGCCCTCGGTACACCGACAACAATTGGGAAAGCTCTTTATTGGTCATCATTGTTTAAAATGCAACATCGTATTAAGGGTTACATGCTTTTACATGTCACACACAACAAAGTGTCTCGAATTTTACGTCTGTAGTTTTACGTATAGATTTGTTGAATAACCAAATATGCATAGACAAAAGCCAAAATTAAAAATAAAATAAATATAACAGCAATTATTAATAATTATAAAAAGAATAGTTATAACAAAATAATAAAAAAAAGTTTTTTTACGTTTGAAAAAAGCTTTAAAATGGAAAACTTTGACAGCAGTAACATGCAGGAAGAGATCAGTGGTGGGGTGGTCTGGGAGAAGGGTGGGGTTTCTTAGTCTTAATGGTGCTAAAGGTAAATTAACTGTTTGACGCCCAAATGCTCTCAGTACTGTGGCCCAGTTCAGGGGAATCTGGAATTGACCTGCCTCTTCTTCCCTGTGGCTCTCTTTACATGTCTTAAAGTTAGCCCTGCAAGCAAGAAAATGACAGACTGTTGACAGGAGCTTGAGCTTGCTAACCTTGCTAACAAGACACACAAACGAACGCACACATACAGTATTATGCACGTAGACATGTTACAGAGAATTGCACACATGCACTGAATGTGGCAATGGTTGCATGAGGTTTTCGAGCATGCGCTGATGATAACACAAATGTTTTCTGTGCAGGTGAGATGATGCTAACACTGAGGCGTGCTAATGGTGAGAAAACAGGGAAACTGGAACAATGCATTCATGTGATTAGCAGAAAGGGGGCTGGGTATCAAACCGCAATGCATTTTTGGTACTTTGTGAACTGTGTCAGTAGCAAAGAGTAACAGAAACGTTGCAGTATCTAAAGGTGACATCTAATGTCTCGTGGAATTGGTAAACTTGTTTACTTATTCTATGCTTGTATTTGGAAAACATTCAATAACTTAAATTGTTCAATGAAAAGCTGTAACAATTAGTCGATTATGCCATTACAAATGGAAGCCAGATAATCGTCAACAATTTTTTTTAAAACTTGGTTGACTGTTTAAGTAATTCAAACAAAAGTGCCCCATGTTACGCAATGAATGCTCCTCGATTGTGGAGGTGTGCTTTTTTTTTGGGCTTTGGTCAGAGAAACCAAATCATTTGCTGAAGTCACCCTGTGCATTTAAAAATAATTACTGTTATTTTTGAATATTTGTAAGGGTCAACGAGTCAAGAAATCATCTAAGACATTATCCTGCATATTGTTAAGTATTTGTGGTCCTAATTGGATTTATTTTTTGGATTGTAAGAGAGAAGGAGGCAAATCAGCAGGTTTCAGAACATTACAAATGATACCCCACCCTACCTGCAAAACAGCTTTATACTATTTTTGGTTGGACAGTAAACCCTTCAAGAAAAAAAGGGTTTAGTGTCTACTCTTGAATCAGATTAGATTACGGATGTGTCTCCCATGTGCAGATGTCTTGTTGGTACAACATTTCACCATTATCGATTAATTTAGTTTTATTAAATATCCTTATTTCCAAGTTGATTTAGAACATTGTTTTCAGAAGAGAGTTAGTGAGAAATAAGGATATTAATTATTTATGGTTCCAATTATTGAATCTCTTGTGTTGTGCATGCATTATGGATTTCTTGGTATGGTGGTATGTTGAGTCTATTTTGAAACATCTCCACAGTGGGAACACACAAACACAGAATGGGTAAGGGGCTACAGAGCAGCTATGAAATAATGATGGTTGGGTCAATGGCTGAAGATCTGTCTGCGTACCTTGAATTGCTTGGCGATGTTCTGCTTGTGGTTCTCCTCCACCTGCCTGAACTTGGTCTCCAGACCGCGGAGCTGAACCTCCATCTTCTCCACATACTGCAGGTCCCTCTGGGTTCGCTGGTCCAGGACCTGGATGGACTGGGTCATGTTCTGGACCTGGAGCCAGACGGACACATTGGACTGAGTTATGAGAAAAATCTCTATTTATCACAGTTAATAAAGCAATGAGCATGAGATGCAGATAAAATGAAACAGACTGTCAATATGTTGTTTTGGCTTGGCGTTCTTCCTCCAGTGACTCACAAACTCTGACATGAGGCCAACTAGGCAGGGGCCTCAGACACATGGTGGAAGTGTAGAATGCATACTGTTAAGACATTTGGTTTCTCCAAAACAGTTTTGGTCCAGAATACCAGATACTTGGCAAATCTTCTATTATTCAGGAAATATCTGTTGATGTCTGTTCTTTTGGGTGAATCACCTAGTATTTGGAGATTAACTCGATCTTTGGGTACAATGTTTTTTTACCTCTGCCTAAAGGTTCTGTATTTTTCTGGCTTGGGGTGTTTGGCTGTTTGTCTGTCAGCTGGATTTTGGAAGATCTACTACCAGGTGTTAATGAAACTTGGTGGAAAAGTGTTGCATGGATCAAAGGATAAACCCATTACATTTTGGAGAAGATCCAAATCACTGGGCGGGTACACATTTTAAATTGAATGACCATCGCGAGGCATTTGTACTACATTCATGTGGTGCTGGAATAATCACAGAAATGTGTTTGCATGTGTTTTAAACACTCGATAAAAAACAACATATTTTTCTTCTGATCGTTCATGTTGTTTCCATGTTACTAATAAAAGCATATTTCCACACTGGTGTAAAATGGAAACAACTTCCTAACTGGGGAAATGGGAGCATCAGAGGAGCACATGAATGCACATTGTTCTTGGCAAAGGTCTGTGTTCTCCAATCGCGTCCTAGTTTCAAAAAGGTTTTCATTTTGTGTAAATGGGTTAGCCTTATCTTCCAGTTTATTTGCATTGAGGCAGGTTGCATCATTAGATGTGTTGCTTTGGATGTGTGCCGTTACAATAGAAACTCACAGGGAGAGAGAGGCCTCCCATGATGCATGTCGGGTTTCTAGGGAGCTCATTAGAGCATGATTCCTATTCTTATCCGACGGGCAGACCACAAACACTGGTGAGCTCTTGTGTGTGTGCACATGTCTTGGCGTTTGAAGAATTGTTGGTAAAAGCAGTAAAGGTGGCCACTCTGGGTATTGTATGACTTTGATTTCTGTGGCCATGAGTTGCCGAGGAGCTAAGCGGTAATTACCTTTTCTAACAGCTGCCTCAGTTGTTTGGTGCGCGCATCCCGAGAACACATGGACTGCTGGGGCGCCACCACAGTGCAGACACACCTTCCCTCACTATCTTGGGCTGAACTGTACACCTGCCACGAATCCTCTGGGTTCGCTGGCAACACCTGCAGACAAGGGAGTGATTAAAGAGAAAGGAACATAATCAAAAAAAGCTCTCACTAAAACAGAAAAAGACCAAAAGGGTACAAAAATACATCCTTGCTTTTATAAAGGAAATTGCAAAGATCACTTTGCTGCTATTTGTCCATTAAGTAAAGTGTGTGCTGCTAAAGCTGCATTGCATTTATCTCCATCTGGATGCCCCACACTACCAGGCTCCACCCGTTTTGCACCACATAGAGTACTCTGAAGCGACACAAAGGGAACATGCAGCCAATCGAAACAGCGGAGGACCATTATTCAGTAGGCTGTGTAAAAGCTCTGTGTGGAAAGAGGGATGTGAACGACGTCAGACAGAGTTTTTTTTTTCCAGTGTGAGTAACCTGCTGATCAGTTAGACTGACTGAGTGACATTTAGAAAAAGATATTCATCACTGCATCAGCGCTTACAAAAATCACAGGACAGAGGTGCTGATTGAGTCAATTAGAGAGAAGGAGTGACTTTACAACATCTAAAAAGAGCAATAACGGCTGACAGTCAGCTGCAACGCTTTCTACCAAAGGATGCGCTGACAGGACAAAGAAATATCACTTTGAAGCTCCTGCATAGATATCACTCAATACTCTTTCACTGGCTGCTGACAAAAATGATTAGAAATAACTCTCAAGTCATGTAAAAATGCTTCAATCTTCTCAAAATGAAACATCTCATTCAGGAGTCAATATCAGTTCACCGTTTTTTACTATCTACTTGCCTTCAACATCCATTGTTCTAAATTCCAGTGCAAACGTTCACCTGACAGATCTCTCACATTATTATCCTGGCACAGAGACAGCTCAGGATATGCTGGGAGCCTCATAGAGAAACAAAGAAACGCTTCTTCTTGACTCTATAACAGACCCTGGCTTTGAATGCCTCTCTCATTCACACAGGCTGTGGGAGAAAGAATGAGGACTCCCTATTATTTAGACGGGGGAAAAAAGACTGCCTTGACATTTTGTCACGTCAATCGCCTTATTTTCCACCGTGGATCTCTTATTCTTATTAATACCAGAGAAGGAAAAAAAAGACAGATAACTTTCCACTTAGTGCAGGCTACTCATATCGACAAGGACATCAGCCCAGTGGCATTGGAGCCACATCAAATCCATATCTATGATGCCTCTCCAAGTATATTTTTTTACTTCTGCATGCTTCTTGCAACACATGACATATTTTTCTCCTCTTATTAATTAACCAAAGCTCACATGTGTTGCATATCTCTTATTGGAATCTAATTGCAACATTCATTCAGGAAATACCCAACCAGCTGCAGGACATACGCCAAACTTGCGCACTTACTCCTGTACTCCGGTCTGGATACCCTCCCTGTGCTGCCGTGAGCTTGGTGGTATTGAGCCCCACCAAAGAGGGGAGGGTCTGCGACATCCAGTTGGTGATCATCGCCATGGTGCTGAGCACGACGCCGATCTTCAACAAAGGCAACGACATCTTTGCGCGTTAATTTGACTTTTTTTTCAAGCCGTCTTCATTCTACAGACTCCGGTGAGAAACAAATCATGGTGCCCAGTGCGGCTTGCTGTTTCACCCGGGACTCCGGCTCGGCTGGTCTTTTTTTGGACATCTCCAACAAAGCACGCCAGTGGGACGCGAGAGAAACGACCTGCGTGGAGGTGTTGGGACAGGGACTAAAACTTCAGCACTTGCTCCAGAGAAAGAAAGGAAAAAATCAGCTGCAGGAAACGTCCTATGAATAGCTCCTCTGCCTGCGTTGTGTCCCGCACACTGCTGCCTCTCCGGTTCTCCGTTACTATGTCGTTCACGCCCGACGGTCCGCCTCCTGCCGTGGTGCGCTCTGTGATTAAGTGCCACTGACTTCTCACAAAGGCGGCTCCAAATGGATGAGAGGGAGGAAAAGGGGAGGTACTACGGATCTATCTATATCGCCAGACGCAATGATGTCAGCCAGGTTTGGGTCTGTTCGTGGTAAATTCTGGGACTGCGCGTGATTCGCCCACAGCCGCCTGACACCGACTGTCCCCTGGGGGAGTGACAATGAGCAGTGCGGCTGGGGTCGTCCCACACTGAAGCCCAGGGTTATTATTTATAGCGGACAGTGACATGTATTTCTGCACTGCCCCGAGAAGGACATGGGACTCTCTGTCATAGCTCCAGATCAATGCATGCAGCTCAAATTCGTTGACACTAAACTGCGGTGTGTGACAGTGCACAGTGCACACGTCAAAATGCACACACAGTTGTGCAGAATCTCGCATTTCAATGACAGCTCGGGTTATGTTTTATTAATGGGATACCCGATGCCTTCTGCTCAAACTGAGAGAGAGCTTTCTATTTGTGAGACTCTGGCGCCATCGTGTAGCTGATTTTGGTGTTGCTGCAATCTCAGTAAACTGATTTTAAAATGCAAGGAACAGCACAAAATATGCACAAATATGATAAATTACTCCAGAAAGTAACTAAAACAAGACAACTTGACGATTTCCATTTGCGTAACATTCTATGGCTATCATGTTTATGCACAACATTCATTTTTAAAAGACTAAAACTTGGGTTTGTGCATTGGCAAGTGCAGTCAAATGATGCATACTTGGGTATATCTGAGACATTACAAATAATTCATTTCCACAGACGGGGTCATCAGCAGGCCTAGGGGCTAATGCTCCAGACCACGGGCTAAATTGCCGCCCTGCATGATGCATGAAGTCCCCAGATCCAGGAGTGGCTCTGTGTCCACAGCTATTTCTGTCCGCTCCATAATGCATTTTTCTGGTAAACTGAAAGATGGAGGAGTGTTTGCACTCACTGCACCGCCATAACTCTCCCCTGTCTCTTTCCCTCTCTTATCTCCCCCACTTCTTTATGACCTTTGAGGTGAGGGCTCACATAGTGATGGCTCCACAGATTAGTGCAAAGTATCGGCAGGGGTCAGCTCACCGCGGCGCTGCTGTCTAGAGTCCAGTCTAGTCTTCCTGTTTAATACAGGCCATTCATTGCAGAGCAGTGGCCTTTAATGCCCTTACGTGTAAAGGGTACAGCTAGTTTTCTGCTGTACATTTGGTTTTAACAGAGGTGGAACAAATGATCCCCACCTCTGATATAAAGTCAGTGTCTAACACAGCTGCATCAGCAGGAACACCTCAAGTGCACTAATAAAAGACACTTGACTCAATAAAAAAAATCAATTAACCAATCAATCATCAGATGGAGTAATCAAGAGTGATTCATGGAGAGGGTTGTCAAATAAAACCACTCATTAGAATTGCACTACAACACTTATAATTCTGTAAACTGGATCATAGATGCAATACAGTTTGAGATAACAGCCCTGCATAAATTAGACTGTGAAAAACAGGTGTTGATTATAATAATGTAAATACAATTTGGAGAATGTAACTTGTGGAGTGTTGCTGTAACCTGATGTTCTATCTTCAAAAAATCTAACTTCAAAATAAAAGCAAGAATCAAACAGACACTGGATTACAACCTACCAGCTATTTTAATGTCTATCAAACTGATTTTTCAAGAATGTTTTGGATTCTGGCCTTGGATTTTTGATCCAACTGTTAATATATTTTTCTTGGATGTGCAACCTATTTATTTACCGTATAGCACACAAATGTAAGGTAGGTGAAAGGTGTAAAACAGGCAGGCACATCTTTATTATATTTTACATAAATATATTTTTAAAAAGCTTCAAAAAATGGTGTTTCTGACAGGGCTATTGTTCTCTATTGCATTATATTTAACAGGTTTTTGGAATGTATGTATTTAGTACAATAACAAAACTGAAACAGTGCAGTGTATCCAGTGAAAAACATTTTCACAAAGCAGCAAGAAATCATGTTTCTAGCCCACAAGTGAACTACAAAACGCAGCCTATCTCTACCTACTCCTCTTCTGCTCGCCTTCTCTCTCCCCACTTGCTTCGTCGTTCTACCAACCTTACTGAATAATAAATAGCTTCAGCCCCAGCTGCCATGCGTTTTGCAATTCAGCTCAACTCCATCTCAGCTTCTAACATAAAACAGGATTGATTCTTCTGTTTTTTAACATTAAAATTCTAAACTGTTTCCAAAAAAATGTCCTTTACCTGGGCCCTCATACTTTCAACTTGAGATACGGACGTGTTGGCAAAGCAGATGAAGTTGTTTCCAGGGAATTAGAAGCTATTTTGTTTATCTTAACTTAATCATGTATGCATTGAAAACCTGACCACGTGCGGGTGTTTTATAGTTATGCTTTGCATGATGATTGCTTGAGCTATGGCATGTGGGTTACATGGTGTCAAAGGGCCGGCTATCGCAGCACCATCTGTGTTATCAGGTGTCAGTGAGCTGCTTTAGGATGTGGGCCTGGAGCCATGGGGGAGCCACTAGGTGAGGAGCAGATGCCCATCTGTTTACTATTCTTCTCTGTGTGAACTGCCGGCAGCCGCCACATCCTTCAGCGGAGGGGATAGAGGTGAATAAATGCGGGCGGAATTAAAGAGGAGAGTGTGCCACTAATCAGGCCCCTCCTTGCTCCCTCAGCCAGATGTTAAGAACACACTCTCAGCTCCCCCCACGCGGTCTGAAACTGTGTGAGACTTTTGAAGCAAGGTGGTTAGCACGGTCATTAAGAGACATCGTTGTTCACCAACAAAGGTCGAGGCCATGCTGCCCGGAAAGCTTTGTTCCTCTCCTTGTGAGTAATATGGCATTAAAAGGCTCTCTATCTCTCTGGCTACACCTCTCACTTTTTATATCTGTCTTCCAGCTGAGAGTGGAGAGGCCTGGCCCTCCTACAGTGAGATGTACTGTAGGTTTCTATAGCAGGGGGCTGTATAAATAGAGCCTGTCAGAGTCTCTTGTGTTTCTGTTCTCTTGGAGGGAGCAGACAGGCGAGGCTGTGGACTTGTATCGACTTACCTTCAAACAGAAGACACAGGCCATAAGAGAAACCATGTCTTTGTAACGTAGGATCCTGACCCGCGCCGTGCCGTACCCGAACCCCGACTGTCATGAAACCCGAAATGAAACACGCTCTCTTTTCCTACCTCTGACTGATGGCTTCCATCAATCAGTGCAAATAGCCCCATTGTTCCATTGTGTCAGCATTTGTGTGCACTCTGCTGCTGCACTCTATATGTCCAGTTCAGATTACAGGCTTACACATTACAGGCTTCAAAACGCAGCAGTAATAACAACTGTGTAATTCCACATGAATGTTGTTGAATAAAAAATGTTCCCCTCTCAGCACACTGACATTTATCATACACTACTGGGATCAATTGCTGGCATTTTTGTGTCAAGGCAAAACAAATGACATCAATATTTGTGTCACACATTGGTTATCAGGGTCAGCAGGATTTGCAGGCAGTTACCCACTTCCAACACATTTTATGGAGTTTGTCACTTGGAGAAGAGTACATTACAGATACTCTGGGAACAGAGATTCATTTATTGATAGTACCTCTCTGGCACATTTTTATTTTTTGTAGGCTCCAATTACCAACCACAATTGGATTCACACAAGAGTGAAGCCCATGAAATATGACTCTCTGTTGAAGGAAGGGGCAATTAAATCATCACATCTGTGAGAATTGATCAATGCAACAGTTTAATGCAACAATAACTATTATATGTATTGCTGTCAATTGGCCTTTCAGATAGCAGGAATTAATTCCAGTAAAGCATCACATTTTTATCGACCAGTGAATTTGTTTACTGCTGCTGAGCTGGGTGGCTTTACATTGTTGGACTAAATGTTCTTTTCCCCCCTCACATAAGTCACAGTGTGGTCATTGAGTATGCTCAAAACACCTTCTTTGAGACATTGTGGAGCCCTGATATCAGAAAGACATCCCATTATTCAACAATGGCCTTTTTGTAGAAAGCTACAGGCATCATATTGTATCAGAACAGCCCTGCAGTTGAATAATCGACCATTTGCTAATAAGGAAATTGACAGATCCTTTCACAATTCCCCCTATATCTGTCACCCCGGTGGAGGGGATAGCCTACCTGCTGATCTACCGTCAAACACAATGTATCCACATCATGTAATCCCACCCGTTAATCTGTTTAAACGGGGGTAGAGGGCTAATTCACCGGGGCTCTTTATGCGAGGTAACAGGATAATCTCCCGGCGTATCTGAAAGCCAATTAACCGCAGATTAGTTTCTTTTCTTAATACAGGAAAATGGCGTTAAAGAAACCTACTTGGGTGAGTTCTGTGCCCATGAAGATGAGGAGAATCAGAGTCATGAGCTTGTTTGCAGGCTGCATCTCTTGCCTCCGGTGTGTGAGGACCAGCGGTCTCACATGCAGATCGAGTCCCGTCGCGTCCCCCCGCACAGCAGTCCTGTCCTCCCGGCGTTGCGAGTCGCTCGATTTTCTCTTTTTCTCCTAAGTATTTTATCCCTCAGCAACCCAGGAGCAGAAAGCGACAGCTGTGTTTCACGGAATCGTCTCTGTGCATATTCATTTTATATCGGGAGCCTGTGTTCGGTGCCTCTCCCCTCTCGCGCTCTTCTTCGTGGCCGTACTTATTTATCGCTGCGACGGACTGTGATGAGCATCGGGATGAAGACGCGCTAACACTGTGCTATACACTGCTGTGAACCTTCACTCTGATATTGCCAAAAGTTTACCTCCCCGCCTCAAGCTGCCGTATAATCTCTCGATGAAAAAATGAGAGTGACGGCGCTGTACATGGAGCTGAAAGCGGAAGTTGCATCGCCAAGGGAGGGAGATTTAAATTGGCATGCAGACAGGAGGGGACATGCATGATATACCCCACATCCTAATTGGCTCATGCACACTGTAGGCCTACTGCAGCACATAATGATGCAATTAATATATCTTTATTCCTTTCAGAATTATCTAGAATAGACTGCTCCCCTTACATTTTTAGCATCTTTAAAACAATGCAATTTATGTGGATAAATTCCGTTTTTTTTCGAGGGCTTTGAGAATTGTTTTTGAAAAAGGACAATGACAACATCAGCAGTAGTAGAAGTGTACATGTTATTTAACAAAAAAGTGATACAAAACTATAAAAACACTCATTTGCAGGGGAAAGTGAATCTTAACCTAACTTTGGTATATGAGTATAGATAATAATTTGTTATTTTTCATATCATCCTGATCTACGTTTATAATAAATACGGTACCACTTTACAATAAGACTACCCTTATAAAGGGTTTACGGATAGTTTGTAATTCATTTATGAATTCGGTTGTGAACACTTTATAAATCATTAACAAGCTTTTATAAGACATGAGATAAACAGGGCAACTGTGACCGGTTGCTTGCCAAATAGTGAGCCCACATGTATCTGTACTGCTAAGCCTTATATTGGCTACTTAGCTTACTTCATCTTCTTCATCAGCCAGCATCCTTTGTATCTGTTGTTCACTGAGTTGATTCCCCCTCCCCTTCCATCTTGATGTTTCTTGGCATCTCTTATGACCATTTATGAATGAGTTACTAATATTTATAACTGCCAAAAGGGAGCCTTATTGTAAAGTGTGACACATATCACCATTTATTAATGAGTTACTATAATTTATAACTACTGAAAGGGTGCGTTGTTTTTAAGTTTAATACACATGTCCATTTATGAATGAGTTATAACATTCACGCTAACCTAATACACACCAGATGCAACAGAACCAAGCAAAACATTTTATTCACACATGAAGAAAATTAGGACTCAAAGTAATGACTGTTTAGTATGACTGATACACATATTTAAACATAAAAGCTTTTCTCAGACCTAAATGAAATACTTGGTGAGACATGATGGTACTCAGACTGGAAAGGCTTTGTGTATATCCTTGAACAAGCATCCAAGCAGTCCATCAGGGTGAGCAGAGCCAAGCCAAGATGACCATTCAAGAACCTTGAGGTGTTCCTCCAACAAACTCTCTGTAGGGTTTCCTCTCAGTCTACGGACATGTCCTTTGTCGGTCGACCAAGCTCTTTCATTATGTTGGGTATAACTGCCAGTCTGGGGGTTCACACACCACCTGCTGTGGTTTATGGTGTAGTGGTTGTACCCCATGTTACTCAGCACTCTCCTGTATGCCCTCCACTCATCACTAATAATGTTACTTCCTGACTTAACATGCCGTCTAATCAGAGGGGAAAGGTGGCATCTTGATCCTTTCTCCACTAGTTTCAACACTAGTCTCCGCCTTTTGTCTTTAACTCCCATCATTCCGAAGACCCATTTCTTCCTTCTCCAGGTATGTCCAAAGCGTCCACGTGCATACTAACAACAAATAAATCATAACATCATCTTAGTTAACAACAAAATGCACACAAATTACAGTAAAAATTGTTGCACATCATGTTTCAAAATGCCATACTTGTTTATTGTTTATTCAGGACTGTGAGGGCTTGCAGAGAATTGTATTGACATCCCCCTGACCCTCATGGTAACAATGTTGCACTTGTAAAAGCGGAACAAATTGCATTTTATCCTTCTTATTGGAGTCCTGTGACCTTATGTAATTCCCATTATAGCTCACCTTCCCCAACTTCAACGTGAGCAAAGGTCCAAAGGAAGTTAAAACCTAGGTGGCCAAGGCAAACAACGTTCTAATTCCTGGTCCTCTCATACATACATATTTTATGTGTGTGTGTGTGTGTCAGGTTTTGAAGAATGCTACTGAGATACTAATACGCTCTCTGAGGGCACTACAGTGCCATTAATAATGTCAACAACAGGCTCTTAATTGGGTGGTCATGTGGTTTTGAGGCTGCTCTTCTCCTGCCTGCCTGTGACTGTCTGAACCATATTTTATTTTATTAACAGCTCAGTGGCCTGTGGACAGACTCGCAGGTCAAATAAATTCTCTTATGGTGACACCAAGATGCATAAATCAGCTTAGTAATGCAACCAGGGGGAGTTAATATTTGTATTCTCTCCTTTGGACTCTCATGTGTCCTCAACAGAGGAATACAAGGTCAGACTGCAAAAAGGTTTAGAGGCTGACAGTAAGATAAAGGTTTTCAGGATGGAAGGTCAAAGTACACTGCTCCCTCACTGCTTTTCATGAGGCAGGTGCACTAAAACACAAATGCATGTGTTTTATTTGTGCTACTAGAATTAGTTGCAGTTCACTCAGTGAATATTTGATTACGGGGCAGTGGAAAGAGAACTGAGTGTAACGAAAGAGCAATGCTGCCGACACAAAGAGGAACATTTGTTTGTCGGCAGGAGCCCTTCCCTGCGCAGCGGTACACAGCCCACACACTGGACAGCAGGAGACACCTCTCACTGGCACCAGGGCCAAAATTAAAGTTTTTTGCTGAAGCATGAAGCCACTAAGCACAGTGGAGCCTTTGATCATGCTTGAGGAGCTATTCTGTTATTAAGAGTTGGCAAAGCAAAGACACTGTGCATGTGTTTGTTTGTCTTTGGATGTTTAGTGCGTGTGAAAGAAGTCACCCAGCTCCCGTTAGATTAATGAATACATAATAGATTATGTCATATTTTAGCTTGAAGTTTGTGCAAAAACAATAATCCAATTATGGTGGGAAGTTTGATTATTCCGTTCACAAAATCTCCTCACTTTATAGTCTACTGATGCCAGCAGACAAGGGATTGTGATGTGAGCAATCAGAAATAGGAAATGATGGAGAACCACTGAGATTTGGAGCATTTCAAACAGAGCAGTTCTGAATGGGGATGTTGATTTAAGTTGGCAGCTAGTATGGATATTTCTTCTGAAGATTTATTTCCTACCCGTTGAGCTGAAATGTAAATTGCTGGATTTATTAGTTTCTTATTTGCATGCAGATGTATGTAAACTGTCTTCATTGCAGGTACATCAGAGGGGAAGTCACTCTGAGCGAAATGCATGTGCTGCCTTAACGCTCTGTGAAGTTGCATTGAATTTACGAGGTGACTGAGACTAATTAAACACCCCAATACACATTCTCAATTGAGAGAGGCCCAGTCTTTCACAATGTCTCCTTTTTGCACTGTGTATGAGTGTGCATGAAAGAGAGAGGCAGTGAGAGACGGTGAAAGAAAGTGAGTAAAAGCTCCAGTTTAAATTTAGGTCCCAATATAATTGGTGTCTTTCCTTTCAGGCACGCTGCCATTACTCCCCCCTTTCATCACTTTTGCTCCCTCTGCTCTCTGCAGGATTGATGCTACAGATAGCTATCAAAGTTATGTTCCCCACGTCTCAGCATTGCAGCGTGCACTGAGTGTGCCTGGTTAGTGTGGGTTCAGGACCTTGATAAGTTCTGTGCTTACAGAGAGAGCTTCATACAAAGTATGAATTGACTTCCCCCTGCGTGTTGATCTTAAGGCAGTATTAATGAATTGGATAATCACTCCATTGGCATTCAGCCTTCAGACCTTTGGAGGATAAAGCCTCAGTGCTGTACAGAGAATAAAAAAAGAAAAGAGGCGAGGAGGCGGAAGGAAAAGAGAAGCTAAAAAAAAGAGAATAAAATATGGTGGAAGTAAGGCAAACAAGGATGAAAACATAATCTATATTTATTTATCTTAAGAATGACAAGTGTTTTAGATTTTTAGACGGACAATTATCACTTCTGAATAGAATGAATGTGCACCTATTGAGTTCATGTAGTTGGCATCTATGGCATTACTGCTTCTTAGAAACTGGAGATATCCAAGGCCATCAGACAAAGATGAATATGCTGGCATAAAGCACATCAATCCTGGATTCCAGCTATTCAAAATAAATGGTATGATGAATAATTTTTCACTCATTTGTTTCCATCCGGACAGATCTGTGTGAGCCTTTGACACTTGTTGTCAGTTGCCAGATCTTGTTGTTCTTTGCCAGAACATTTGGCTACTACTGCAAAACACATTAGTTCAGATGATTACTGAACATGATTGTGCACCAGCAACTGACGGATATTAAACTGTGTTTATAGCATCAGGTTCACACAGTGGTGCACACCTTTCCCTGGCGCTCCCATACTGCAGGATTTTTAATGTCACCAGACACACTGCTAGAGCAATTCTAGAGCGACTTCAATCGATGTCGGGACAGAGTCAAACACATTATTACGGCCTCTCCAATCACCACATCCAAAAATCATTAAAGCTTTATTGGAAGTTAGGAATCATGAATGAGATTAATTAGATCGTTAACATCTAATGTCCATGACCTAACGTTGTACATCAAAGAATTGGAGGCTTTCCCTCAGGATGGACTAATATCTCTCTAAATACAGCTGCGGACTTTAACAGCAATCCAAGCCAAGTCATTAGCCAAGACAACTTCATATTAGCCAACTTTATGTTATCCTGGAAGCCTCTTCTCTTTTAAGTTAAAAAATATGAACAATAAAGCATAAATCCCATGTTTGTCTGAACTATCCTTTTATCATTTTGTACTGCACGTTACAATGAGACAAAATACTTTTACTCTACTATTGAAATACAATGCTGGCCTTCTACATGGATTCATGGTCAGAGTACTGATGTTTTTCCTGGGACTTTAGCTTAGCTTTAGCATCCGTCTTTTATCATGATGTCAAGTATGTAGCCATGTTTTCACTGCATGGTACGCCTCTGCTTGACTCGACTTACTTTTGGTATCAGATATATATTATATATTACAGGACTTTAAAGATTGTAGTTGCAAAACAAGCTAAGAGGACACAAAGTGTTCAGTCTCGGAGGTAACCACGATTAGCACTTCCTACAGTACCTATCTATAAAAATGCCAGTAATAGTTGTCATTTTAGCCAAATTGACAGTAGCATGTTGAAATGAATAGCCTATTTTTGTGTAACCTCTGTGAAATCAAGGATCCACATTTTTCAGATATGATTAAGAGTTGTTCATGCTAAATCTGATAGTTTTATCATTGTATAAACTACATGCAAGCAGTGCAAGAACAGAAAACTGACAGTCAGTATCTTAAAGTGGACCTATCATGCTATATTTGAAACATATATTGTAGGGCCATACCTATATAAAACATGTCTGTGAATTTTTTTTTCAAAATACCAAACAGATCATGCATTTTAGCCATGCCTCATTTCGCTCTATTTGCAAGGGCTGATTCTGCTTTTGTGGCAGACTACAGCGCCACTTACAGGCCTGGCATATGTACTACAGCGTCTCCAGCGCTTTCGAGCGGTCTCTCATTCCCCTGATAGGTGGAGAGTTGCCCATATAGGCGGAGCACCCCTTTTCTGACGTCAGAAAAATTCAAATAATAATCAGCTCCGTTGCAGCCCCGTTTTTAGAGATTTGGGTATGGAGGAAAAGAGAGAGGGTTGTGTTTTCTGACACTTGGTGAGTTCCTTGACACACCGGGGACACATATTCATGTATAACAGACGTACAAAAGTGCATTTTGCATGATAGGTCCCCTTTAAGTCGGACAGGTCAGTTTTGCCTCCTCCTGGCCCCTGAATCCATCTGCTGTACAGCTGTAGGTATTAAGGCAGATGATTGAGACATTAAGAGATAATTCTTCTGTAGGTGGTGTAGGCTGCTGTGAGAGTCTCTGAACCCACACAGTTTTCTACGGCAAACATAGGAAAATAAGGCCCCGGGCTGCAGAAGCACTACAGGCCAGCCCTCAGGCCTTGCCTTTGATTCAATAAGCATTCTGATTTTACTATTGGGACGTTTGCAACAACAGCACAAAACCCTACATCAACAAATATTATGCATATCACGCATCGGTTTCAGCCTTAAACGCAAGTATTCCAGAAATCACTTTCACTGTGCGACATGCTCAATTTAGATGCTCTTTTTCTTGTTTCCTACTTCCAGGACGATAAACTGATGGTATTGTCAAACATCTTTAGCTGGGTGACTGTATGGGTTTCAATGTGTCTATATTAGCCTACTTTCTTCCATTGTGTCTTTTCATCTGCTTCAACCCTTTATTAAAACTAAGATTTATCTATTCCCCCCTACATCTCTTAATTATCCGTTCCATTTATTTCTTTATTCACTTCATCCAGTATTCTGTGCAGAGGTATTATCATCCACACTCAGACTCTGCAGTCTTTCTCTGTTTGTCTACCCCTGAGTAGGCTGCAGTGCTGTTTGTGTGTGTTGTTGCTCTGGGGCTCAAGTCAGCAACTGCTATGGCTCTGATTAATGCCTGTGTAAGTCTGTGTGTGTGTGTGTGTGTGTGTGTGTGTGTGTGTGTGTGTGTGTGTGTGTGTGTGTGTGTGTGTGTGTGTGTGTGTGTGTGTGTGTGTGTGTGTGTGTGTGTGTGTGTGTGTGTGTGTGTGTGTGTGTGTGTGTGTGTGTGTGTGTGTGTGTGTGTGTGTGTGTGTGTGTGTGTGTGTGTGTGTGTGTGTGTGAGTGTGCAGCCCCTGGAGGGGCCTCTTAGCCATAGAGATCCATGCAGCATAGTGCATCAGCTATACAAAATTGATGACCAGAGGTTATGTATGTCAAACCAGAATGATGCAGCAGACATGCACAGAGGGACAGTGACAGACAATGGGATAAAGGAGAGGCTGCACAGACTGAAGGCCATCAGGTCGGAACAGTTTGACAGCAACACAACAAAAACAGTTTGAGGAAATGCAGCAGGAGGCTGACGAGCAAAACATGACAGGGGAGAGAATAAACGTAGAGGAGAAGGACGTTGAGAGCTCACAGTCATTCTTGATGTTAGTATTTCTGTCATACGCTACCATCTTTTGTTTGCTCATCACATGCTGCATCTCTGCGTGGTTCTTGTGTTCATGTCAGAGCTAATTACAGGATGATGCCGCCAGTTGCCAGATCAGTAGTTAGAGAACGGAGCTGCATCTCAGCAATGCGCTTTCCACCCTACTGGGTTGCCAGATTTGTTAATGTCCTAATTACGCTGTTAATGCTCGCAGCTATGCCTCACCTTCTGCGTGTCTTATAATAATAACGTTGCTAGGCTGCAGATTTCTTCACTCTGTTTGCCTTGAAGGTCACAGCAGTATTATTTAACATTTATTTAAATGCTTGTTACTGTAGTTGTTCAGATTACAGCTGTTAATGTGTGAAATCAACAATATCTGTCATTGATTTTTGATTGTACTCTGCAATCAGTGTAATTGTCATTGCCAGTTGTGTGGTGATTAAAGTGGCTGCAATCAATATTTGAGGGAAAAACAATAGTTTAAATGATTGAATATTTGTCAAATATGTGCTTTTAGTGACAAACTCACAGATGTATAATTCCCCAAGAATATTTCACCTTACTGTTTTGGTTTTAAAGTTATCTTAGATGCAGCAACTATATATATGTAATTCAAACTCACTGCTCTTATTTTAGTCACACACTCTCTGATAAACTATATGCTATCCGCCTGCTGTGTGTCCCCGCTGTTTGACAGTTAACAACTTTTGCTGAATATGGTGGCAGATTACAGACTAAAAAATGTTCTTTTGAGTTGTTGAAGAGCATAACACATGATGTCTTAAGATCAAAATTACTGCCGGTTGAATGTGTATGTTTTGCATTTTACTGCCCTAGATTTCAAAACACACTTGAGTAAATGCACTTATTTACACTGGACTACTGCAAAAAACTAAATGTTCTCTGGATCTCTGGAGATGTGTAAATATACAACTGTGTTTATTCCTAATGGGATTTGTGCAACAAATCAGGTACAACCACTTTAAAGATGCCCGTTTATGCTTTAAGTGGTTGTCCCTTTCCTGTAGTGTGTATACTGTAGGTTTTCGTGGATGTAAATGGTCTGCAAAGGCTAAAATCCCAAAGTTCCCTCCAGGGGGAGTTTCTCTCCCAAACACTTGCACTTCTATTGGCTAGCGCTCCAAGACATTGTACGTGATAGGCTAAGCGTTGGGACATCTCTAAGCGGTTGACCTATCACAACAGAGCCGGCCAGCTAACCAATCAGAGCAGACTGGGCTCTGGTTTCAGACAGAGGGTGAAAAGTATGAGAAAAATAAAGAGCTGTTTGAACATTAAAGCATGGCAACATGTCACAGTAGAAGCACTAAATACAAATATGAACCTGAACATGAGCATAATAGGGCCCCTTTAAGTAAAACTGCTTTACCAAGAATTCATCCTTGACAGTTGGTGTAATATTTCCCATACAGTGAAGGATACATGAGGTTTGTGTCCTTACTGGAACATAAATCAGTCCATACACTTTTATATCTCTCAGCAAGTTATAATATTATTGTCTGGAAATTGATTTGCAAGTCTGACACTGTGCTACTGTTTCATACATAAATTGTTCAATTATACATCACGAGTGAAATTGGTTGAACAGCACACGCGCCACAAGAAAATGAATGCTGAGATGAGTTGACAAGAAAAGTGACTTAGTATTCAAAGTAGGTCCAAAGGGAAACTTCGCCAAGCAGCTTGCACTGATTTATGAGACTGAATATGTGTGATTTGTTCTTGAGAGCAAAAGCTGCCCTCTCAGTTTAACAGTGATTTGAATGCGTCTCAGGATTCCAACATGAATATTATACACAAGCGCAGTGGAGTTCAGTTAGACACTATTTCAAAGCCCATCAAAGCGAGCTTTCGGATTATAGTGATGTATTTGTCACTCTGAGACATCGCAGTGAGTGTTACAACTTTAAAGTGGCGACTGCAAATTCCATTGGCTTAAACACAGGGGTGCTATAGCAATAAATAAAAATATATCCCTCTGTGTAGAATAACAGGCGGCCTATGCATCAGAAAAAGTTGAACATCTTCAATGTGTTGTATGAGGATAATCTTTCCAACATCCAAAAGACGCTGTGGCTTTTATCAGAATACTCTTTTATATTTACAGGCTGTTTTGACAGTTGCCTGCAGGGGTGCATGGTTACAATCTCAAAAACACCAGCATGAGCCTGACGCACCTCTGTGCAGCTTTTATGTGTGTGTTTTTGTTCAAAAATGAGGACTAAGGTGATCTTTATATCAATTTTATTAACATTTTACACACAGAAAGTAAATTATATATACAGTATGCCATATTTTCATGGCATATCCAACATTGCAATTGTTGATATCTGAACATTAAAAATAAATTTTTAACAAAAATGTGGAAATACAATTTATTATATCTGTGTTTGTTATTCTTACTCTTCACTGTAGTGAAAAATAACTTACTGATATCTATAATCATCAATTAAAAAGGTGTGTCAATTAGTTTTAACAAGTTGAATGTAATTCCTGCACGTAAAAATAAATGTGTAACATATAAAAAAGTGTTTAGTGTTTTATAGAAAACTTAAATCCACATATCTATTAGTAAAGAATGCTACTTATAATAGTAAATATGTTACCATACTTGTTGTGTAATATAACTTCAATATAATGTTGAAAATTACATCAAAAGAATCACCAGAAAATAAAATATATATACATTCCGCAGAGAGATGTTGGTGTGACTATGATTATTTCCAGGCTGTTGGTGCCTGTTATGGGTGGCAGTGTATTAACAGCACCTAATATTTTGCACACCTCTACTGACAGTGCATCCTAAATCAAGTTCAGACACCCTGGTGTTTTCCCTCTTTGTATCTCTCTGTCTCCCTGCTCTCTCTTTCTCTCGGTGTGGGACACGGTTTTCATCTTTTTGTGCAGTATCTGGAGGGTGCCCAGGCAGGGGAATTCATCATCCTAATATGGCGTGTATAAGCACTTGTTAAAAGCCCCACACTGCATTTTTTCGATATTCATCACGGTTGTAATATTTCTGCTTTGCGTGCCTACGGCAACTTCTGCAGCCGGTCAAAGAGCATCATTGAAAAGAGTGAAATCAAGCAGTATCTGGTGGAACTCCCATAAGGGATGGCTATTGAGGAAATACTATGTGTTGCTGGAGGAGAGGTCAAACTCATACACACATAGCAAGTCAACTAATACTGTGTGAAGATTTTGATTTCTTTTTTCCATTCTGCAAGCATTAAAAATGAATGCATGCATATCACAACTGAATCTATGTGCAATAAAACACATCCAGTATTGATAAGCTGCAGTGAGCAGGATGTACTAAAATAGAGTGTACATGCATTACATAATGCATGGATGAGCATTGATCTACTGCCAGAAAACACCCATCTCACTGTAAACACATTATTTCTGCACGGTACCACACATTTATTTTTCATATACTATGAACATGTGGACCGAGATTGCACCTACTACATATCTATTTTACACCATATACATGTGTACACTTATTTCCAACCACATAACACACACCCACACCCACCCACACCCACCCACACACACACACACACACACACACACACACACACACACACACATACACACACACACACACACACACACACACACACACACACACACACACACACACACCAAAAGCCAGCAGCCTTCCTATCTAAATGTAATTTCCTTTGACTTGTTTATCGCTGTTTTGTGCCACACACAAACAGAGACACACCTATATGCATTAAAAATGAAATGAGTTTGCCGGGCTCCATGGATGATAATGATGCTGTCTAACTGTTTGCTTTGTGGACGGCCCTCAGGCAATGCAGTCCCCTGGCTTTGTGTGTGTGCCATTAAAGCCCAGTAAATGTCATCTGGTGGGATGAAACCCCCAGGGTTCCAAACAGCTGCCTGGCTGTGGTTTTTGTTTAGTTTTATAAATGCATTTAAAGTATAAATTGTGCAACATCAAAAAGTGATAGGTTCAATGGGTTCTCTGATTCAAGTCAATCCTTTGAACTGACCTATTGTCTTCACTTTGAAGCAACATGAGATAAAATGTTCATATACGGTATGTTTGAATTACTGTAGTATGGATTATGAACATACTGGCTGTAATGCTTTTTGGACTGCCTTCTTCAATGCTAAATTCTTCAATAATCTAATGTGAGTGGTATACTATCACGACACTGTGAAGCACGAAAGAATGGGTGGTCCTGTAAATATTGTTGACTATAATGTAAATGTACTGTAGTTTATTGGTTTTTAAAGTCAAGGTCATGTATAGGGTCCTGATTGTGATTGGTCACCCAAAGATAAACATTATAATTTTGAAATATAATCGACTAAAATAGCATTTCTGAGGGATAGAAACCCCTTTAGATCTAATATTATCCCCTACTCCATCAAGTTAAAGCACTTATATGTCAACATATTGCTACACTAATCAAGCAAAATGTCATGTTGCAATTTCATTGATTTCCTATGAGCAGTGCAGCAGCTCCACAGTCAGGAGCCTCGTTCAGGGCTGTATCCAAACCCTTCTGGAAGGAATGGCTGAGTCCTTGTTAGCCAGTCCGTCATGCAGCCCAACAGATTAATGTTGATCACATGTGTCCACAGAACCATGATCAGTTTGAGGGTAAAATCAATATCAGCTGCAGTCGCACAGCTCTGCCTCCCTAAATATTGGGCCCTGCAGGGGGAGAGATCAATGACCACACCACAGGCAGGTGCATGATCCAATTACACCTACGTGGCAGCGAGCATCCATCTTGCTAGTTGGCATGCACACAGAAGCATTAACCCCTTCATGAAACCTTACACTGATGTAGCAAAAGAAAATAGAGAGTGTAGGACACAATCAGTTTCAACACCCCTCCCCCATTCCTGTAGGCAACCACAGTCAGGCTGCTCTCCACACATTTACAAAGATGTTAGCCGGCAAACGAGCCGTTGCTACACGCTCAATCAGAGCACAGTACAGCAATCCTTTTATCTACAGTTTATGTATGCCAGAGCATGGATCAGTGAGCCTGTAAGTATTTATTTCATTGTGCAATTCTACATTTGCAGTTGTTGATAGGATGCAATTGGGATTAAATATATATCTAACATTCAGAAGAGCAGTAGAGATTTCCAGCAGCATGTTCTCATTAAATCCTATATTTGTTTAGCAAAATGAGAGATGTTTGTTGAGTTTTGATTGATTTGTTCCCTTTTCTTGCACTCCCTTCATATTCTAAATGATTATTCAGCAGGCGCTCAGTGATTAACTGAATCAGTTGATTACACAATGCTTTCTCAGTTAGTGCTACTTGTTTGTAAAAAAAGAACGAATAAATCAAAAAGTATTAATTCAGCATTAATGCGGCATGCCAGCAGATACACTCTCATCCCGCCTGAGGCATAAAACAGTTAAGATTGCTCTATAAAGTCGCTGCCACGCTATTATTTCAGGAGTCTGCACAGTGAACAGTGTAAATCAACATAACCCTGCATAGCTGCCTTCTTACAAGACATTTTTTTTCTTTTTACAGGAGGAAGCTGTAAGTCTTTTCCTGACATCTTCATATATCAGCGCTGTCTGAGAACAGAGTGCCTGCATGAGTCAGATTTATGTTGACAGATCTATATCATGTGAGAAGGCACTGATGTGCAGCTAGCAGTGAACAGATAGATGTTTTAATATCTATTGCTCCAAGTGGACATTGAGTAAATTATTTATACTCTTCTCATCTTGTAAAAAAAAAACACAATATTGTCTTGTGCATGTGATTATTAGTTTGTAGTAGTTAGTTATGTATGAAAACAAGGCAGAGCAGAATTTTGATTTGACAATTTTGACAACCCAACCCTAACTTGATATCCAAATCATGTAATAAACTGCAGCAACACTTCTCTGAATGAATCACTCCAGCATACACTCAGCTTCTGCAAAAAGGCAGAGGAGGCAAAGTGTCAGTGTGATGATGAGCAGGCCGGCACTTTGGACTGCTCATTTTGAAACAGAATTTCTAATATCATTTGAATAAGCATTTGCAACAACCTGGTCTCACCAGAATGCGTGACTCCACCACGACTCCTTAACACCGCATTGCGTGGTGGAGTCACGAACTTTGCTACATTTACGTGTCTGCACCACGCAAACAACCCATAGACTGTATATGAAACAACCCCAATGTAAAGTAAATGAGGCTCCTTTGTCGTGGTGCACACACGCATTTCTACAACGTCCAGCAGTGAGCTTTTATTCTATAAAACGTTTTTAAAATCTACTTTATAGCTTGTAGTAACTCACGGGAGGCTTCTTTTATTTTATTTGTATTCATAATAATTTTTATTTTTCGTCAGAATGTATTATGGTGCATTATTCACCAATTTTTGTTCTCAAAAAACAGTGCATTGTGTGTAATACAACTGTGATTTTTATTAAATTAGTTAGTTTTTAAGGAAGGCCAGAGCTTCAGCTGTGTCAAATAGATTGTTCCCTTTAGTTAACGTTATTTAAAAGATAATTATATTCCTATTTGATCAAGTCCCCTTTATTGTATTACGGACCCAAAGAGCTGAGCGTCCATTCCCATTGGATAACGGAGGATTTTACACCCGGAAGTAAGTATTCTCCTTACTGTCAATTGATTTTATTTACAGTGATATCTGCACTACTCATCAACTCAAAAACACCAGATTATCCTTGTTAATTACACAACATTGATTGGTTTAAATTGTATACAATGCTTTTGTATTTTCCCCTTTCGATTCGGAGAAACAAATATTTTTTCGGAGTGTGTGGATGGCAGAAGACACTACACTACCCAGAATCCTCAGCTATGGGACTACACCATGTGCTTAGAACATGTCCTACCCCCCCCCCCCTTAGGTCACAGGTTCCTCCAACAGTGCAACACAATAAAACAGATACACAGAACAAATAGTGCAAGTAAATACAAAAAGAAAAATAGTAAAATAGTAAAAAGTGAAATAGTGCAATAAGAGTCTATATACAAGTGATTGGAATATGATATATTAGATAAATAATTTCTAAGTAGCAGCCAGATGAATGTTATGGATGTTGTTTCTAAGTTCAGGTGTTTAATAGTCTTATGGCCTGTGGGATGAAGCTGTCCCTGAGTCTGGTGGTTTTAGTCCTGATGCTGCGGTACCGCCTGCCAGACGGCAGCAGACAGAACAGTTTGTGGCTGGGGTGATGGGGGTCTTCTATTACTTTTTACTCCACTACATTTATTTTAGTTACTTTACAGATTTGGATTAATGATGTGAAATATAAACAACCCTTAAATAAGACTTTAGTTACACCTGAGTAAAATTCAGTGAATTCAGCCAACAATCAGGCGAGATATTTGGTAGTGGGTGCTTGAGAAGACTAAATATGTATCTGCAGATCCCTATAAAGCATATTCATTACTCGTTATTCTCTACTAATAGTTAATTAAAAACTGTATATAATGGCTATTTTGTACATCCCTTTCAAGATTTCAAGATTTTCTAAGGTTTATTGACATATCCACAACTACGGTGTAGTTATGCAATGAATGAAAAACTTGGGTCACAGGTTCATCAACAGTGCATTACAAGACATCTATCGATATCTGTGTACAATACTTCCACCATTAAACATATTCTGCACATTTCTTATACTATCTACATACATCTTATAAGAGTATAATTAATATGTATAATATCAGTTAAAATAAGTGCTTCAACATAGTTAACATTGCAGGAAAGTTGATTGTCAAGTTCCAAAACAAACCATGCAATATATTAGACGTTAAGTACTTTGTCAGGCTTAATATCTGTAGATACCCCCAAAGCTTTTTTCTTATTTAAAAGAAGACCTTAACCTAAAGTATTCTTTAATGTTTAAATAAAGCCTTATTAGTTTGTCTGTTTTGCACATCCTCCTATCAGGCACTAAACTGTTTTATTGTAGAGATCACTTACAGTATCTTCTTGATATTTTCTATTCTATATTATTTATATCATTGACCTTCCACTTTCCCACTATATTAAGAGTATGTACTCTTAATATTGAAATGTTTTCATCAAATATAACACATTCAAAAGTGCTTTACAAAAATGAAAGACATTAAGAAAAAGGCATTTTAAAACAGTCAATAAAAAGCAACCCAATCTACCTGCATTGCATTACTCTAAACGTGTAATAACGTGCTTTAACCAGTAGGAGGTGCGGGTTAAAAAGCTGTCAAGTTTACAGTGTTAACAAAATAAAATATACTGCTGTTTCTGGTTTAGTTTACGACGGATATATTCTGTTATTGTTTTGATATTTGTAACACAAAAGCGATGTAAAAAACCCACAGCAACACAGAAAAGATGGTCTTAACATGACCCAGCGGTCTAGTAGTTAATAAAAAACAATAATATCAAAACAAATTATTACTACTAACTTTATTGTGAAATTAAAACAGAACGGTAAAAGAATAGTTTCCGGTCTATTCTGAGGCCCGATCTCTGTAGATAAATAAAGAACTACGACAGATGTGTAATGTTTAATGCAGCCAAACCATTCATTACAATGCATTCATGTGATGACTTTCGAATCGAAGGGGAAAATTACAAAAGCATTGCACACAATTTAAACCAATCAATGTTGTGTAATTAACAAGGATAATCTGGTGTTTTTGAGTTGATGAGTAGTGCAGATATCACTGTAAATAAAATCAATCGACAGTAAGGAGAATACTTACTTCCGGGTGTAAAATCCTCCGTTATCCAATGGGAATGGACGCTCAGCTCTTTGGGTCCGTAATACAATAAAGGGGACTTGATCAAATAGGAATATAATTATCTTTTAAATAACGTTAACTAAAGGGAACAATCTATTTGACACAGCTGAAGCTCTGGCCTTCCTTAAAAACTAACTAATTTAATAAAAATCACAGTTGTATTACACACAATGCACTGTTTTTTGAGAACAAAAATTGGTGAATAATGCACCATAATACATTCTGACGAAAAATAAAAATTATTATGAATACAAATAAAATAGAAGCCTCCCGTGAGTTACTACAAGCTATAAAGTAGATTTTAAAAACGTTTTATAGAATAAAAGCTCAATGCTGGACGTTGTAGAAATGCGTGTGTGCACCACAACAAAGGAGCCTCATTCACTTTACATTGGGGTTGTTTGCGTGGTGCAGACACGTAAATGTAGCAAAGTTCGTGACTCCACCACGCACTGCGGTGTTAAGGAGTCGTGGTGGAGTCACGCATTCTAGTGAGACCAGGTTGGTTTGCAAGCTTCATCAGGTTTTCTTTCTGTGTTTGATTTGGTGGCAACGGTAAAATACAAGATATTGTGTTTGCAAATGAACTGGAACCCTAATGTAGAACAGAAATCCATCCGAACATCATTACATCTGAGTTTCCCCAATTTATCCTAGACGTAGCCAGGCAGCGGATATGAATGAGTCATTTGCATCACATTGGCCATCATTAGCAGCCTTTACGGATCTTTAGTCTGTGAGTGTCTTTTTTTTCTGATGAGACAAATTCTGCCTTTTCTTTCCAAATCTGCAGGAAGGAAAAGATCCAATGACTTCCAGGACAAATAAGGATGGCTTTTCTCAAGATTGTGTCATTATAGATGTTAAATAGATGAAAGATAAAAGTAGAAATAGATTATAAATGGGTTCAGGTGACACCAATTACCTGTATTCACCCGAAGCCCAACCCCTCTTAACTCGTGTTGCTACACTTGTAAAGCTTTCCCCACTAAAATGGCAAGTTTAGTTTACAATAGCAGATTTAACCCTCTTCATTTATAGTAATTATTACAAGAATAGTTCCTTAGCTAACTCGCAAGCTAGTGGTTAGCAGGGGCTGTCCTCCAACAGGAAGAGGAAAAGGAAATTGAACATCCTGTCTGCTTCTTTTCATTGTCACTAGCTTTAATTATTCAGTTGTTGAGATTGACACCAAGGATGATCTTATTAGTTTGAGTGTTTGTTGGCCCATGGTTTCTAGTTTATCCCATTACTACGGATAATAACCCTTTACTTGTGCCTGTCTAGCATGCAGAATGATAACCAGAGATGTATGCATTGATCACTTTTTCTTCAGCCCTAGATGTACAACACAAAAACTAACAGTTGGGGGAAAAGAGATGGCCGCCACACTTCGTCACTTTCGACATTTTGATTTGACATTGAGGGATTAATAATAATAATCAATTTAATTTATATAGCGCTACTCATCTGCCAAGACAAATCTCGAAGCGCTTGGCCTCACCTGCTTGAAAGCCCTCACACCCTGAATGGTAGCTGTCTCCTGTGTATTTTCTCTGGTTCGCCACCACTAAGATGGTAGTGTGAGACTTCATATTATTGTGTTATTTCCACCGTAATGGTTGATTAAAGCCAAAAAAGGCCAGAGCCTCATTTATCTCACAATGCAGCAGGATGTATACATAAAATCATTGTTTGATTGCATTTTTTGAATGTGGAATTGCAAATAAATTGTCAAGAATGTCAATGTTGGACACTCCTGCTGAGCCTACTGCAGTTATTTTGAATAAGCTGTGATTGCATAACCACTGTTTAGGGAGGGGTTTGCAATCATTCACACACATCATTCATGCAGACAAAGATATGCATATTCAAAACACAAAGAATGTGTCCATGCTTCTCGGTCTTCGCCCTAGCTTACAACACTTCTCCCATCACAGTCCAAACATGTTCTTTAGCCAGACAGCGGGGCGCTGGGTGAGGGGGAGCGAGGGGAGAAGATGAGATTTGCCTGCAGTGAGGGTGTGAGGGTGCTCCTCTGCCTCGAGGTAACTTGAGCTCTCCCTCTGTTAGAAGCTGCAGCTTCCATCCAAGTCGTCTACGTTTCCCATGCAGGCTGCCTTCATTAAGCCCCATTGTCTGCTAATGCTGCTCTCAGCTGGCGAATACATTACACTAAAGAGTTCACAGCATCTTGCCTGGGACTCATATAACTGGGATCTAGAAGGTAATAAAAACATGGAGGGTCTTTCTCTTCTGTCCAATGGGGCTACATTTCTATAATCCTGAGATGTATCCACCCCAAAAACAATATGCATTACATTAATGCACATTATGTGAACAACATATTGTTCTTTTTATAATACTTTGAGCCCTTTTCATGTTTACTGTATCTGTCTGAATATATTTAGCACATTTCTGCACGCATTTCGGCACAGCCCTCCACTTTAAAATATAATACACTGCAGTTTGTCATGTCATATATTACTTGTACTATGTTTGATAGTTTCTTTTGCATATTTAAATATGGTGTAAATACTTGTCCTTATTCTATTTTAATGCTAAATATATGTATATTTTTTATATTTTCATTTTATAATGGTTATATTTTTGAACTACTCTTACAACTTAGTTTCTTGTGTTGTTTATGTGTGCACCACCATATGCCAAAACAAAGTCCTTGTATGTGTAAAGGTAACTGGCAATAAAGTGGATTCTGAATCCTCACTTGTTACTTTAGGTCTGACAGCACCACTCTCTGGGCCTCTCTGGCTTTCACGCTGAACCCATCAACGGGAAAACATAATAAACAAATGGCCAGGATATGGGGGAAGAGATCCACAGTGATGATACGAAAAAACCCATTCTGGTTTATTGGATAAGGTCTTAAGTGCACCTCTTTGCCAGCCAGACTTTTACCTTTTGACATCTCTGATCAGTGTTTCCTGTTACAGTTCATGAGTCATAAAAGTCACTGGCCAGGCTTTTACTGCAAAGCATGCTGAGCCAATTAGAGATCACTCTCTTCATTGCTCAATACAACTTTTATAACTCTTGACACTGGGCATCAGCCAGGGTTTGAGGAAGGATTTTGTCCAGAGGTAACATGCTTCCTTTTTGTCCCGTGGAGAGAATGGACACATCATGCTCAAACAGAGAGAGATGCTAAAGTAACACCGACAAAGCCTCTTTGAGACCATTTGCTATCCCCTGTCTATTCACTGGGATCAGCAAAGTACCTTCACAACATTTTGAGAAAGTGAACTTGTGAAAATCTTAAAAAGTAGCTTATTTGATAAATGTAGCTGCCATGCCTTTCCAGGTCACACAAATACAAATGTAGTGTAGGGTTAGTTTATTTATATAGCTTATTTCAGACACCAAGGCAAATCAAAGTGCTTTACATAGGCAATAACACATAAAACAATTAAAAACTAAATAAGTTAAACAAAAAGACCATTCATAAAAGAGATGTTTAAAATAAACATTGTTAATACACATAATGCTGCAAGAAGTGCAATGTTAAAAGACCTCTTGAAAAGCAGCATTAACCCTCCTGTTGTCTTCGGGTCAAATCTGACCGATTTACTACTTTCATCAATCATAACGTTTTGTTTTACATTCGATTGCATTAAGGCTTTATGATATCCTTCACAGTAGACATTTGCACATATAAAATAGCTGATCAACACTTTCATTGAATTTTGGATGATTTAGTCAACTTTGTAACACCCATGGTGTGACCGCCATAAAAAAAAGGAATTAGTAACCATCCGGATCAGATAAAACACACACACAGACACACCACCCACCCACACACACACACCCACACCACCCACCCACACTACACACACACACACACACACACACACACACACACACACACACACACACACCACACAACACACACACACACACACACACACACACACACACCACACACACACACACACACACACACACACACACACACACACACACACACACACACACACACACCCACACACACACACACCCACACACACACACCCCACACACACACCACACACACACACACACACACACACACACACACACACACACACACACACACACACACACACACACACACAGACACACACACACACACACACACACACACCTACAGATGATGTTCCCTTCATGCCAAAGTCAATACAGAGTTAGTGATTCAGTCAAGTGAGAAACGGTGAGAGTTCAAACTAAAACAGCCTATTTTTCTCACAGACAGATTTATAAACTAATTATAAAGGTGACTCAAAAACGTTTAGTCAACGTCATTTATTTTAATTTTAAGGAAGCTCTGGGATTGAGCATCGGAAATGCAGGTATTATAAATAGTTCCCATTGCAAATAAATAAAAGTATTGATGCAGTTTGTTGAGCTTTTGCAGATAACTGATAACATTTAAAAAAAAGATTAAAATCTACATTCACTGTGATAGATGATCTACTACAAGCCATTTGAATGAATCTCTAAGTTAATAAGGTTTTCTGAAGCACTGAAATGAATATCTTGATCAAATAGCTGCCTGGAAGGGATGACTTCTATCTTTACACACATTCATTACACATCACACACAACAGCATGTAATTAATGATTTTAAACATACAAATCCGCCGGTATGGACCTTTATTTGAACAGTTTATACAATAAATACAACTCATTGGGTGTCTGGCACTGTCTCATCCCATTTTTCCTTGTGTTGTTGTTGTTGTTTCTTGGTCTAAATCAGCCTCTCTAATTAGAAGGGGGATTAGATGGCGGGGATAATGTGTTATCACCAGCTTCTGTCTGCCCGCCTTTATTAGCTCATCATCATGGATCATGGCAGAGTGGGGAGACAGATCTAAGGATGAATGGATTAACACTGCCCCTCAGAAACCGTGGAGATTAAGCAGGGTACAGCTAATTCCGTCACAAATAATTATTATGAAAGCACTTACGATCCTCAAACAGTAACCATCAGAACATGAAGTCCGACAGCTCAGAGGCCTATGACGTTTGCGTGGAGGAGGATTTGGAACATGGTGGGCTAGGCGTGATGGGCACTGCATTGGAAATCATTTTCACATCCTTGTGTCATGACAAAATAAGTGGCCTGTGTGGACAGGAAGTGTGACTCACTGCCGGCACCGTGACTTGCCCCTGACAGCTTTTTTGGCATCGCTTTTTATCCAACGTCTCATGTTCAATCACAGGTTTCATACAGGGGTTTAATCATTATGAAACATTCAGTTTCTTGGCCACACGCCTAAGGGAACACTGAGACATGGCTGTGAGTGTGTGTGTGTGTGTGTGTGTGTGTGTGTGTGTGTGTGTGTGTGTGTGTGTGTGTGTGTGTGTGTGTGTGTGTGTGTGTGGTGTTCCGCCTCTTCCTCTCTTTCTCGGTGCATGTTTGTGCCATCGTGCTGCAATTCTGCCATCTGTCCTAGCTGAGAATCAGGTGCTGAATGCTTTGTGACTTGGCTTCCAGCTAATTCCTTGTTCCTTCTCCTCATTCCCTCTCTGAGGCTAGTTTATGTCTCAACGAGCCCAATTGAAATTACAAGGACACTGGCACTAAGCTGTACGGGTCCAATTTGCATCCTGAAACGTCTAATGTTACTACTGAACCAAAACTACCATCTTTTCTATTCCATTTTCTTCTCTTTCCTTGAGAAACGAGACAACCAATTAAGGCACACGTAATTAATGTAAGGTGGTGCTAATTGAGGACCCAAACAGCTGTTCTGCTAATGAAGAATTAACACAATAATATCAGTATTAAGCTGAAATCGTAAAAGTGCTTGCTTGATGCCAAATATACAGTATTTTTCCTTTAGTGTCCTAGCCAATCCTACACGGGACACTTTCAGTGTTATCGCAGCACAACATCATTAATAATGCACCGACTGGGAGAACCATGTGGGCCGCAGAACAAAATCTATTTTCACGTTAAAGCAAATACACTGATTTGTCTTTTATTTACAGCAGAAAATGGCAAACCGAGAAGCCATTATAAGCCTCCGTCGTTTTGTTTGCATACTGCAGCGGCTCTCGCAGGGATATGCGAGATGATAAATAACCCAAACTAAAACCCTCCGCAGATGAAACGCACAGAGAATACAGATATTGACAACAATATGTAGACTGTCTTGTCTTTTTACAAGCATATCTTCATTGCAGATCCATGGTTCTCGCAGTGAATCACACCCCCACAGAACGCTGCTCAGTTAGTTACTGCCACCTATATTAGACCCTGCTGGAGTTTATGGCTCCTGCAGCCGGTTGTCGTGTTGCACAGCAGCTCAGCTCTGTTCAATGCACTCTGTAATGAGTGATACCCCACCTCTCTGCACTGATCTATCGTTATATATGACATCACCCGGCCCACTCCCATTCCCCCCAGATCCAATTTCCTTCCTATGTAACCCCAGGGTATCTGACAGCCGTGCAAGCAACTCCCATAGTCCTGTGCAAATCATTCCGCCCCCTCAGTTGTGCCATTGACTTTGGCGTTAATGAGTAAATGCCTGCACATTGCATCAGGTGCTGTGGACATTATCCAGGAGAAATAGTCATTTGGAGAAAATGGAGAAAAGATGGAAAGGGATATGAGGGAGAAATGAAACAACACACCAAAGATAGCTTTTCTACGCACAGGTCATACACACGTGTACAATTTAATATTTCCATGTCTACACACAAACAGAATATTTTGTAAAACTCACTTGAGCACACAAGAAGTAGCCTTATCAGCCTTTTTGACTATATCTTTTGATGAATACAACCACTACGCACATATATCGCCACATATCCAAGGTCTGCATTGCTTTAGATACATTAATGGCAAATAAAGTTACATTAAAAAGGATATTCAGCTTATGAATATCTGATCATTTCGCTTTTTATCAGAGAACTTCAGTTTTTTTAATCAGGGCTTAAAGCTTTGACACATTAACGAATGGTGACATAATTCCATTCAATTTTTCACGACAATTATACTTACTTTATCTCAGTTTCTCTGAAGGCAGCATATAGTACTTCTCTAATCCTATATTCAACAGAGTGAGGTTTATTGGATTTGCATTGAAGAAGATTGAATCTGCGTGGAATTGATGAAGCGAAAACGTTTGCATTTGCCAGAAATAAAGAAAGCATTATCCAAAAGATGGCAATGCGTGAGGTGGGAACAAATTTAGTTTTCTGCACATTTTGAAGTTTTCCAAAAACTGGCAAAAACAGGTTATAGTGAGCTGCACTCTCTCCACTGTTTTTTGTTCACACAAGAAATAGTTTGACAATTTTAAAAGTAAAACAAATGTATGTCTGCGATGCAATACATGTCTTACATTAAGCAAAAACAATTCTTTAGAACCCAAAATGTCCTCAAAAGACAGGCTGAGATTGAGGTACTCACCAGTACTGCTTAACATGTACATTCATGCAAAAAGGCAATAAATGTTCTCATTTTACTGAGCACATTTTACACTAGATGTTCTGCAATTCTCCCACAAGTCTTGCAACTCTCCTGCTCCTTTGACAGTTGATGCAATGCTGGGCGCTTTGCTGAGTCCGCCGCTCATAATAGACCACTGTGATTTCTGAGAGCCCGGCATAAAAAATTCCCATGGTCACGGCCTTCACTTTCGGAGCTCAAACCGGGTTTAATTCCATCCCGTCTGCTAGCAGCCTCTGCAGGAGACATGGCATCCCATAATGATCTCCCCCGACTGCTGCAGGGTTTCACTCTCCTCATAACTAATACCTCTGCTGAAGATGGACTCAGGATGAAAAGAGGCCTGACAGCTGTGAATAAACATGCCAAGCTATGTGTCCAGACTGTTTGCAAAACCCAGAAACAAGCAATTCTTAGACAGGTGGAATCCCACAAATGGTGAAGTGTGATTGTTTTCCAGACATCTGGGTGTAGGATGACATTACGTCCCCTAGTTTATCTCCCAAACTGGGCCACAACAAAATGAGTATTCACAGAAGGGCTGCTTTGTTTTGTTGGTCCTCAGATGCCCTACATCACATTATATCCTCAATAAAACTGCTTACCCGTAGCTTGCATAATGGCCCTTTAGACATTATGTAATTATTTTGCATCTCTATTAAAATGCACTGGAATGATGTCTGTGTTTTGAAGTGGTAAGTGAGATATCACACCCGGCTGTCAGAGCTGTTTCTGTTTGAGATTCTACAGTAGTTGACAACTGCACACCTGTGCAGGCACTGAGCAGCATCTCCATGTCAGACAGGCACGGCTGCACCTTCTCTGAAAAAACACCTGAATCTGAACGCTTAGTGACAACAACGAATGGTAAGGAGGAGTTTAGAGGCGTGGAGAAGCGTCTGGATTTTGCTGCAACTTTATGACTAACGAGTCGCCAACTGGATTCCTGATTTAGTTTTGCAAAAGCATATGCTCGTGAGACTTTTCCCCTTTTATCTCATAAAGAATTTACACTCCAGCAACTCGAAGAAGTGCATGTGTTTGTGAGTGTGTATTTGCAATAATGCAGAGAAGAGAAATCTATCTTCTTGATTTATATTTTAGAATATCTTTTTACCAAGACCTGAAATTATAGATATTCATATCTGTGCGAGCAAGTGAGTCAGAGAGAGAAAAAGAAATTGAGAAAGGCAATTATTTGTGAAAAAAAGACATGCCTTAATGAATAAAGCAGGATTCAGAGGGTTGTAGATTCAGCTAGATTTAATACAACAGAAGGAGATGGAACTGGAAGAAAATCAATTTAGCACAAAAAAGAATCTGAAGCTGATGGTACTGAGGTGCTTTTATCTTATTTCTCTCTAAACTCAGTAGATTGATATTATCTGGTATCTGACAGCTAATGGAAAAATGTGCCCTACCTCAAAGAATATCACATAGTGTTTCTTATCACCGTTAATACCTGAGCGTTGAACTCAAACACTGTCTGTTGTAGGTGTGCCTTACCTCCTTAAATTCATAAATGAAACAGCTTGTCCCAACATAATGTTTCCTTGATTAATGTAATGCGTCATGTTGTACAGCATGTGTGCTTCTGCTTTGTGCCATATTGTCTTTTTTTAAAACAGCTGTTGACTGTGTTCTTTGTATACTTGAGCCAATGTTGTTGGATGCCTGATATTTGTTTTTCCTGTCAATTACTCAGTACATTTACATGATATGACACTTCCTGAGCCACAAGGCCAGACTAACCTGCTGGCGGATTACATTTGAGTTAAGATTGTGTAAAGATCTACTAATGCACACAAAACTGAAATATGCACCAAAAGCAAAGTCTACTGTGACACTCTACAATCCTCTTTAAGACCGAGTCTCAATGGACATCATCTGGCGTCAACAACAATCAATGTTTGTGTCTCTAGAATCAGCAGGACTGCAAGCATGTTATCAGTGGGGGTTTGGTTCTTCAAAGATGGAGGCGGTTGTGATTTTTATGGACAGAATCTCAGGGTGCAGGAGGAGGCAGATCATTTCAGGACCTGAGAATTGTATCTCTTTGCAGATGATGTGTTTCTTCTGGCTCCATCGACCTGTGACCTCCAGGAACAGTTTGTGAGGTGTTTGGGGTTGGAGTCAGCAGCTCTGAGGCAATAATACGATCAACTAAATGTCCCACTTTTGATTGGGAGTACGTTTGTTGCCCTTAACAAGGGTGAGATGGGGCATGAGATCGACAGGTTGATTGGTGTATTTCCATTGAATGTTGTGGTGAGGGGTGATCCTGAAGGTACCACCTCTTGTTCTACTTGAGTCTCACCCTTGGTCTCCTTTGGGTGGTGCGCCTTAGAGACAGGGTAAAGAGGTCAGACCTCCAAGGGGAACTGGAAGAAGGAACGCTCCTCTTTTTCATTAACATCAATTGTCTACTGGACTACCTTTCTTTAGAGGTGCAGAGGTTTTCCACGCATGTCCAACTACAATGAAGCCCTGGATCTGGCTTGAGGATATCTTGGTTTCCCTCAGGAGGAGCTGGAGAACGTAGCTAGCTAGTCGGACATCTTCCTGTTTAACCTGCTCCCTCGTTGACCTTGATAAAGTGGATGAATGGACTCAAACATGCAATGAGAACCAGTAGAGACACAATTTATTTGTATTGATTGATTGTTGTGTTTTTATTTAGGTCTTAATGTAAAAACATGTAAAAATGTGTCTTTGCCACTATATATATATACATATTTGCACACATATTTTTATGTTTTATATGCATTGGTTTTCTATTCGGGATTGTGGGAAACAGTATTTCGATCTCTCTGTCTGTACACACAAACTGGAAGATTGACAATAAAGTTGACTTTGACTTTTTTGAATGGGTACTGACGGCGGCATTGATAGACACACTAATATGCGTCTACTAATTGGCACGCTTGCTATGTTCTTATGCTCTTTTTCCCACCTTTGGAAAAGATTCTTCTTCTCTAGCGTTTCTCGGAAGCCTCGAGGGGAACAGGAATCACAAACTCAATAGATTTCCGAGGTGGTTGTGGTAAAGTGGTTGCACCTTTAGAAGCACCCTACAAACACTCATCACAGAGGTGTCACAGATAGATGCTAACTAACACTGTAAGAATACCTGAGGGTGGATGTTTCCTTAAAAACCTTAATTCATCCTGATCCCTGCCTCGGCGCCATTAAAGATGCATCAGCCAAGTGATTTGATCCAGCTCAGATTTGATGATGAAACATCTTTGTTGCACTTCTAGCAGCGTGTGCTTGGCATTTCCTGATCCAGCTGTCATTTGATGTAATGGTTTGTGACACCTTGCACAGACACAAGTAATGTGGAGTCAGCCCTGAGACAGAATCAGTTTGACTTAATCAGAGGGGGTCAGAGACATGCTGCTGGAGAACAACAGGTAGAAAGGAGACAATTGAGTTCCAACATTTTAGACTAAAGAGAGGTTGTCTTTTTGTTGAGGAACACTTATTTTAATATTTGTCACATTGTAGGAAATATTTTGAGTTTAATAGATTCACTCTTTTGGATGGCGACACTGTGAGACAAGTAGTGCAAGTAGTGTATAGATTTCAAAATACTGCTGCTGGTTTATAAAGCTTTGAATGGTTTAGGCCCAAAATACATGTCTGACCTACTGCTAAATTATGAACCATCCAGATCTCTCAGGTCTTCAGGGACTGGTCAGCTTTCTGTCCCCAGAGTCAGAACTAAACATAGAGAAGCAGCATTCAGTTATTATGCTCCAAATATCTGGAACAAACTCCCAGAAACCTGCAGGTCCGCTGCAACTCTGACTACTTTTAAATCCAGGCTAAAGACTTTTCTTTTTGCCGCTGCTTTTAATTGAACTATTCACATCTTAAACTGCACTGTAACTTTTAACTTTTATCCATGTATTTTTTCTTTTAATGTTTATTTTATTATCTTTTCTTTTTAATGACTGATTTTAAATGCCATTTTCATAATGTCTTCCATTTTTGTAAAGCACTTTGAATTGCCTTGTGTTGAAAGGTGCTATATAAATAAACTTGCCTTGCCTTGCCTTGCCTTGCCTAGTGAATATGATTGGGAGTAAGAGGGATAACGGTCCGAGATGTAGGGCACTTCACGGGATGTGTGTGTGTGTGTGTGTGTGTGTGTGTGTGTGTGTGTGTGTGTGTGTGTGTGTGTGTGTGTGTGTGTGTGTGTGTGTGTGTGTGTGTGTGTGTGTGTGTGTGTGTGTGTGTGTGTGTGTGTGTGTGTGTGTGTGTGTGTGTGTGTGTGTGTGTGTGTGTGTGTGTGTGTGTGTGTGTGCAGCCTGGGCCTGCTGGTACCAGGGGAGTCGCCTGGTGACAGCAGTGAGCAGTGTCAACCTAATAGCATTAAATTAGTTATTCTCCACATCAGTCAGTCTGTCTCTGCAGAGAGAGCAACTTTATGTATACAGCACATCTCAGCACCAAGGCCATTCGCAGAACTTTCCATAAGATATTGACACCATTGAGACAAAGTGCAAGAGAAACACATTATAAAAAGCATTAAAACAGTCTTTAAGAATAGAAAAATAAAAACAAGCTAACATAGAATAAGACAGGTATAAATTACAAGATTGAAAGTTACAGTGTAGTCCAATCCAATACATGGAGAAAAGAACTGAGACGTGATGCATTTGAAATATATGTTGGTGTTTTTCAATTTGAATGTTTTAGGAACAGGCATATGAATGTGGGTCGCACATGATAAAGCATAATCATACATATATGTTGAGATAGAGGTGCTCATTTAACTGAACTGTTTCTATATACTATATTAAGTTAATAATAGACCAATGGATAAAGAAAAAAGAGAAAGGAATGAAGACAAAAATAAATCATTCACAAGGTTGGCTTCTTTTTTTGGAGCGAGAATTCATTCCGAAAAAGGATGCTAAATTGCTGCGAGCGATATAACCTCATTATAATTAAATGTTTCTCATAGGACTGGTTAGAGATCTGTCTTGCTTAGCAGGCTGCAAAAATAGTTTCCTGCAGGCCAGAGATGCCTCCCTAGTTCGACTATCCTTGGCATCAGAGTCTCCATTTGAAGTTTAATCAGAGGAAGCTTTTTGACCTGATGGGGAGGTGTTGATGTTGAAATGACAGTGATGAATTACCTCCATGTGCTGTGACCTCAGGTGGTACATTCGCACTTCCATAATTTAATATTCCCTTTTTTGAAATTCTATCTTTTTTGGCAGGATGCAGTGAAGGTGGATGATTCCAGGTGACTCTAATCAATACAAAATCAAGTTTGGGCGAGCAGGCTCCCTGGTGCTGAGCAACAAAAATAAGGAATAGAAGTCATTACAAGGGCTCAGGGGCAAAACAAACAAACTTCAGACACACATCCATACACACACTGCATGATAGAAACAGGATTACAAATCATTTAAATAGCCATTTGAATGACACAGAGTGAAGTATCTCAGGTAGTGAATGTGGTCAAGGACAGTCCAAGGAGCCAACCAGTGGCTATTTTAGTGGCTATTAAGGTCAGTGTCTCAGTCTGCAGAGAGCTGCAGGGAAGGGCCTTGGACTCCTGTTTGTAGACCATAAAACAAAATACGTCACATTATAATGTATGAAGCCAGCGTTTGTAATCAGTATGCAGAGGTATGCATGTACAAGTCTTTCTATGCTAATTCATGCATATGTTTTAGAGGCTGAATTTGCATTGGCAAATGACCGAGCCTGGAATCTATTTTGCCATTGCACGAATGATTTAATGGCAAATAAAAGCACAGGAGAGGACGGCGGGACCCTGCTGCCGATAGCTTTTGCCTTGAAATTATTTTATCACCTGATTCTGTTAGACATAAGCTGAACGAGAGCTGAGAGATGTGGTCTCTCAGAACTGATGACTGAATCAAACTGACATATATTCATAATAATATCTTGTCACATTTTTTAAAAGGGCTACAGTAACAATGCAAAAATACTATTTTGACTTTAATCTATTGCACAATGCATTAGACTTTGAGCAAACTCATAACTAAGACCATGTGTATAGTTCATTTCTTAAAGTAATGGCTAATTCATATTCTGCTTAAACTATGTAAATATAACCATTATTCAATGCTGATTGGTGTAATACATTGCAGATCATTATGCACAATTAAGATTTAAAATAATAGATCCATAATGAGTCCAACTTGTTTGTATTGTTCCTACAAACTTTGGCTTAATCCTTGAGCTGCATCACATCACCGTGCACTCATTCCATGAGGAACAACTTTGCAAGGTTGAAGCTGTCAATGTGGGCTTTCCACCTCCAAAATCCATTAAAGTGGCATCAATCAGTTCCACACCTAACATTACTCAAGTTGTCTATCATTCCAGTTGGGTATATTCCTATAAGGACTAATTGGTTTCAGCTATAGTCTAAACGTAAGTAAAACAATCTTTGTCTCAAAGAATACTGCAAAAAGAGCCTTTTGAAAACATTAGCATTAGCAGCTGACATGAGTAGCTAATGGATGCTAACAGTGTTTTTTCATTTGAGTAGGAAGAAATTACATTTAAATGTGTAAATAATAAGAATATTAATAATAGGTTTGTCAAACTACAATGTTGGGTGCCGAGTAGCAATGTCTAATCAACTAAAGAGCTTATTGCGCACAGCCTTAGCTAGCGCAAGTTATTTTGTTGTGTTGCTTCCCAGTGAAATGCTCTCCGGTAGGCAGTGATCTGTACCGAGTCTGCCTGGGGCTTTGTGTGAAAGTTAAGAACGGATAGCTGTTATTCGCTGCTGTTGACAGTGTGGGAGCAATAACGAGTTTGCAGTCTTGATTCAGACTATTGAGCCTCTGTGTTATTATTTTATCACCTTCATAAGTATAGACAGAACTCGAGTGCTCACCCTCGCCTCCTTTGTGTGCCATAAATGAAGCCTTCATTTTCTAAGGAGGTGGCAACCCAGGAGCAGAGAGAATTGCAAAGCAAAGCGAGGCTTATCGGAACCAATCTAAATCTCAATGTTGTCATCATTCTAAAGCTATTACATTGTGCAATCACCATTTACTTTATAATAAGTTAAAGCAAATAACAACTGCCCATGTCTTTCCCTGCCGGCTTCATGAACTTATCATCAGCAAAGATGTGTGAGGAGAGGAGACAATGGGGAAGAACCACAACAATGAAATATCATAACAAATGGTTTGTTGACAGCTAACAGAACTTTCCAACTCTCCAAGAATGTCCCAATTGAACCTGAGAGCAAACAATATTGTTTTTGTGTGTTCATCGACCTAGTAAGACCTCTTCAGTATATGACCTTTTCTTTTTGTCTCCAAATGTCAAACCATAAAAGACCTCCATCTCCTCTTGCCACTCCACAAGCAAACCTTGCTCTGTGATCACGGGGGATTGCAACTCAATATCATGATCCAAGTTCATGTCCTTCAAAGCATTATCAGCAGGCAAGTACTGTCTCTTCTGCCCAGATAAATGAAGACGTGCTGTGCTGCTGTAAAAAGTTATGCGAGTTTGCCGGTTGACTTGTAAATGCTTTGTTCTTATGTGGTTTTATTAGAAAGAGGTCATTTAAAGATCCTGAATAACAATTTCCTCAATGTTCTTCTTTCTGTCAAAGACGATTTTTACCTTGGTTTGCCTTTTTCTACCTCGCTGGTTTAAAGAATCGACCATAACAGTGACGTCAACCATCAGTCAGCGGAGTTTTGATACCTTAAGTTTGGCGTTTTGCATTGACAAAAGAGGGTCGAGGCAAATACAACCAAACACTAAAAGATATGTTTTCAGGCGACCAAATCGTTACAATTAGCTCTAAACTAACACAAGGATTATTTACAAAATGAAGAAAATATTGAAGAAGACTTGAAAATAGCGATTGAGACTCAAATCTAACTTGTAAATTGTTATTTGAATTCAAGTGAGAACCAGGGTCATTTTCTCTCTTTGTTTGCAACCAAAGTATGTGCCCCCTGCTGGACATTAGAGATTGTCATTAGTCCACGATAGCTTCCCCTTTTAGACACAGCAAGTCGGACGTAAGGTCATGTTTTTTTGTGCACCAAAACCATTTACCATATTCAATCAAAATGTGATATCCATTGTTGGGTTTTTGCTCATGTTGTCAGGGAGTGCAATCAAGTTTTTAAATGTTAAACCCTTGATAAATAACTCATATTTTTCCCAGACACCGATTGTTATTTAAAAATAAATACGTTAAGAATACACTGATGCACCTTATCACACATTCAGAAGGCTACATTTTTGAATTGCAGCATTGCACACACACTTCTAGCGCAGAAGTAAGGATGAACAATAATTGAAATAAACAAACCGTTATCAGAAGTGAGCTCAGGGTAAATTAAGTGCATGATTTACCCTTTCCTTGTTTGGGGAAAAAGCTGTGCTCACACTGAGTCTAGAGGAAGTAATTAACGCTGTTAATATGGGCCCGTCCTTGGCTCCTGCACCGGGTCTGTGTGACCCCCCCTCTCTACAGGGGACCACCAAAGTGAAGAGGAGAGGACCGTGGCTTCAAAGCGGATACTCCGGCATGCTGAAAATAGAACAGAGCTACTGTATGCGAGTGAAGGGTGGGGAGGAAAGTGCAGGACCATATGCTCTTCCTTCTGGCCATGAAACAAGATGATCTAATTAAATCAAGTGCTAAGTTCTACATGAGCAGGACAAAGCTTCTCCCGCTGAGAGGAGGTTCAAAGACATATAGTTATATTCCTTCTTGGCACATAATTCATCGATTCAATGCCCAGAGTTATTCCTCAAAGCTATCTTGCAAGTTAAGATCTCATTCACACTGTGTTCTGTATGTTAATATGGTAAACTTTAATCTTTTTAACTTAACATTTTGTATTCTGGAGCTATCTGAAAATCTTCTGTGGGACTGCATGTAACAACAATAGTTTGTAACCCTCATGACAATAGCTCGGAGGAATGACAGCACGAAGAGACTAATTCAATCTCTGCATGCTAATAATATCTGCTGACACTTATTTGAATATTATTCTAAATATGAACCAAACTCATGTGTTATTTACCTGCATTTCTACTGGGAAAACATCACCGGCTGTGAGTGATGTACAGTATTTACACATCAAACATTTCCCTGGCTTCCCCATCACCGCTTTCCCTTTTTTTTCCCCTTCTAGTTTTCCTTTCATTCCTTTCCCTTCTGCTCTTATGTCTCGTATCTACTCCTCCCAACATAAATTATCTTATGATCTATTTCTTATTAATCTTTTTAATCACATTAAAAATCAGACATCAGTGTTTAATTCATTACATTTATTATCCAATGCTTCAAATTGAATGAATGCAAGCTTGTGGAATTACTGAACAGACACAGCTGCGGTTAATAAACGTAATTAATGTTTGAGATGAGATTAAACACTTTACTTTTAATGCATTTCCCCCCAAAAAATCAGAGGACTGTCACCTGAGGCCTCTGCACTCCCACACAGGTGCTTTCACTCAGCCAATCAGCCCTCTGTTACAACCTTCCTTAACCCTCCTATTGTCTTCGTTCCCGTTCGCGGTCAAATTTGACCGGTCCTGTTTTAACTGCTATTACATTAACACAAAAACCATTAATCATCACCAAATGTCATTTAACACCCTTTCAAACTGTACATATTGTATCAGACTACTGGTATACATGAAAACTGCAGTAAATATACAAAGAATAGACACTGAACATGTATTGTGTGTGCCAGGTGTGATCCATGTGGGGGGAGGGGCACATAAGAGCGGGACATGTGTCAAATTGTTCTCTCTGTGTGTGTGTGTGTGTGTGTGTGTGTGTGTGTGTGTGTGTGTGTGTGTGTGTGTGTGTGTGTGTGTGTGTGTGTGTGTGTGTGTGTGTGTGTGTGTGTGTGTGTGTGTGTGTGTGTGTGTGTGTGTGTGTGTGTGTGTGTGCCAGGTGTGATTCACATGGGGGATTGGGCACATAAGGGGGGGACACATCTAGAGTATGTGTGTGTGTGTGTGTGTGTGTGTGTGTGTGTGTGTGTGTGTGTGTGTGTGTGTGTGTGTGTGTGTGTGTGTGTGTGTGTGTGTGTGTGTGTGTGTGTGTGTGTGTGTGTGTGTGTGTGTTTTATCTGATCCGGATGGTTACTAATTCCTTTTCTTTATGGCGGCCATTTTTGAGCGGGAACACCATGGGTGTTACAAAGTTGACTAAATCATCCAAAATGCAATGAAAGTGGTGATCAGCAATTTGATATGTTCAAATGTCTACTGTGAAGGATATCATGAAGCCTAAATGCAATCGAATGTAAAACCAAAAAGTTATAATTGATGAAAGTAGTAAATCGGTCAGATTTGACCCGAAGACAACAGGAGCGTTAAGGCTGGCAACAAAGAGGGAGGCCACACATATATGCCAATCAGATGTTTATTTAACAGTTAACTTAAAATACCTCTGAGTAATTGTGTAGTGGGCGGGCCCAGGCAGCCCTGATTGACTCCCGGTAATCTGATACCTTTTTAAGATTTTAATGACAGCAAAATGCATTTGGTTTTAAGTGCTTGAGGTTGGCATCTTTACCAAGCATGGGTTCACCCGATGTACAAATGAGTTTAATCAGCTTGAAACACTTGTGGTGAGCAGCAGGGGCTTTGGCAAAATGTACTTGTGAAGAAATGCTCATAATAATCAAAGTCTCCTTTTAATCTTGAGATCCAAGAAGCAATTTCCCTGTAGTACTTGTTTCCTGCAAGTATGCTTTCCATCTCTGAGTGCACTTCTTGGATATTTCCTTGGATTATTCTGTGATAATCACAGTGTTTGGTTGATTCTTTTTCCTCGTCATATTTAAATATGGCTTTCAAATAAATGTTGTCTTTTTCTTTTTTAAAGGGTGCTAGTAATTTGATAGCATAGCACATTGTGCTACATTCATGATGTGGTGTGAGGTTGTGGCAGATTTCTGCCTCTCTTTTTTACTTTTGCATCATCTAATTGGATGAGCTAATGACTGAGGGCCTGCAGCTGTGAGCTGTGGGCGGAGTCCTTCATTACAGCACACTCAACGTGGCTTCAGGCTGAAATGTTTCTTTTTTTAAAAGGTCTTAAATTAATGTTAATAGTGCAGTCTTGTGTATTCAGTGTGTGAGGTTACAGTAGATTCATTTGACTGATTATAGCAGACACAAGGTGGTGGATGGCTGTGATGCTCTACTCTACATCCATCAGGTGTGTTCAATTACAATCTGCTTCACAAGGTGCGCCTTCACTTCTTGATGGAAATTAAGATGGCAACCTGAGATGATACCTGCTAACCATCTATTTGTTATCTTTTGAGGAATTATAATATAATACAAAATAATAAGAAACTTTATTCATATCAAATGTTTCAAACGAGCAGTTTTCAAGTGCTACACAACTAATGATCAAAAGGGTGATGGCACACAGCATGAAAACATTTATAAAAAACACATCATATATACAGCACAACCCAAACCCCAAGGAACTGCAAGCAACACAAAATACCAGCCTTGTTAAATGTATTACAATTGTTGTACAGAACTAGCTGGCCACAGTGAGGAGATAAAACGTTATCGGTCTGTCCTCAAATACTATTGGATCCAATAGCCTGATGTGTTTTGTTCACATTTGTGATTGTCTATCCAATGCCCTTATGGTTGCGGTGATTATCAATCTTTTAAAACGCTTTTTTATTGAGTTTTTCATAAGACATTGACTCCAAATTAGGCTTACTGTGGCAGTAATAAAACATGATTAAAAAAACAAGATGGAGTTGACTTGGCATGATACAAAATAAAGTAGAATTAACACAGGAATAAGGCTTAATATATATTGTTAACTTTAATGTTAAATAATGATGATGAAGCTCACACTATCAGCTTAATACAACAGCATGCAAGCCCAGCAGTGTGTAATGCTTGGGTGGCCAGCCCCTAATCACATTAGAGAACCATACATCTTGAACTACAGCCTCTCTTCAATGTCAGAGTCTATTAGCGAGGAAAAGCCTGGTATTAATATCCCAATATGACAGTCCCTGTGTTATAACACTATCGCGTTCCTCTCAGCTATCTGATTCATATGTAAGTAGGTCAGTGGTGCCGGGCCCGGCTATGAATGGGCTCTGTTAGCTGAAGATCCATGGGCTCAAAGCAATTACACATTAGCATGGGGCTCTGTCCCAAATTTCCCTTCTAACGTCTGCAGCTCGACCCTGTAGCTCTTCCCAGACCACACATTAACAGCACTCCTTAACATTTAATAATTAAACTTTAATGTACTGTATAAACGGTGTCACTGAATACTTATATATCATAGATTTTGTAGCTTTAAAAGTAATCAAAGAATGTGAGAACCAAGATTAGTTATTACATTGAAGTATATAAAAGCAGCTGGGAACAGTTTGCTACCACAATAATGAATCCCACAATATTATTAGTCATATTTTTGGATCATCCCATCCTCAAAATGGAATTGACATGACAATAAATCCATGGCACCAATATTCCAAACAACATTCACTTTTATGTTGCAACCAGACGAGCTGCTATTTTAATTTATTTGAGTCCGCTTAAAATATGCTTGATTCATCATTTATTTTAAAAGAAACAATCTCCAAAAATTACTGCTGACTGACTTTGTTACAGAATCTATTAATCGACATTTTCTTTTGTTTAGTCAACAATATCTGATCTTAATTTAACTTCACAAAGCTGCTGTTCTTTGTGAAAGTAATCAAAAGTAAAGACTCATTTTGGATGGGCTTTTCAAGTATTCTTTTCTCATTTACCTATATTTGAAAAAACATATAAACAACACATGAATGCCCAAAACCAACACACACACACACACACACACACACACACACACACACACACACACACACACACACACACACACACACACACACCACACACACACACACACCACACACACACCTTATATTACCTACAAAGGACCATCACAATATTCCTACCAAGTGGGGACCTCTGTTTTTGGTCATTTAAAAAAACAGAAATAAAATACAAAATGTACTTCAAAGGGATTTTCAAGCCATTATACTGTAAGCCTACTTTTACATTTATAAAATTAAATGGCCAAGAGTTGACTTTTATCCCGTCGTCACACACATACTGTATACAACACCTTCTGGAAAAGTCTGGAATTTCAGCTTATCCTTAAGTCAGAGACATAAAAGCAAATTGCAACACATATCATATCAAAGCATTGAAAATAGGGTTATAAAAGAAAAACGTAATCAATATATAAACACAATTGCAATCAACAGTTTTACGAGATTTAGAAAAATGCAACCCCAAGATTTTTCACATTAATGCTAAAATGAAAAGTTAATAGCTTGCAGATCCTCCATATAAATAACCATAACAGGCTCATGCAACCAGTTTGAATCACAGTGGTGATGGTGTCTTTCAGTCTTTGAGGATGCTTTTCTTGCTAGATCGACGCCCATCAAGCAGCCGGAGAATTGAAAAGTCCTCTGAGCACCCACAGAGAGCCTCGTAGGGTGAAGTAAAAATATAAATTGTTAAATCACTCAGGGAATTTCACATTTGCATATCTATAAAACATATTCTAGCACTTAGAGAGAGTGAAGGAAAGTGAATCACGCACACATTTTTTTATTTTACCATCATTTTAATGCTACTTTCATTTAATTTCAGAGAGAAATATTGTGTTAATACTATAGACATAAATGTTCTTAATTTGTTAGTTAACAAAAGGATGTATCATTCTATAATAATACAACACTTTGAAAGGAGCTGTTCTGTAAAACAAGTACTTTTACTTTTGATACTTTGACTAAATCTTGGTGATAATACTTCTGTGCTCTTCCTTAGCTACAGATCTGAGTACCTCCAAGTGTATCCTTGAGGAGCTCAGTTGGAACACTTCAGTGTTCGGGTGATATCTTTCCTCCACTTTATATTTTTCTAAAGCAGTTTTTCTCTTAGCACATGTGCATGATGTCCCATGGTGACCTATTCTTCTCACATTTGAATCTGCTCTTGTAACATTTTTCACATACTTATTACACTTGGGTGCTGTTGCAGTCTTTTGACACATCACCTGTTGCCATAATCGGAGGTAGCTAAATCCCCACCATGCTGTTACTTTTCCTTCTTCCCATCCTCAACCTACTTTGATGCCCCACTTATCACCCCTGCATTGTAAGTAGTTCTGTGCTTAGATAGGGGATTAGCTTTTTCGCTTTAGTTTCTCACCCAGGATGCTGCCTCAGTAGAATCCATGCATCAAATCCATCCGGTAAACACGGCATTAAATATTGATCATGGTATCATGTACAACAACTTTTTTTTGTTTTGCTGTGCTCGGCTTAATGTGCGCTGTGAGAGGTTTTTCTGCTAATGAGACAGCAGAAGTGCTGCAAGTCATCTTCACCACCAAAGAGTTGATCAAAGCTTAAAGATTACAGATTATTGAAATGAGTGGTGCATGGAGGGGCCAAAAACAGGAATATCTTTTTAATGATCACCGAGAAAGGTTTGCACAAAATACATAGTGTTAAATATTTATTTCCTGGCTTATTATAATGCAAAGAGTGCAGCAAAATGAGCTTCAAGTGATAGAAGTACATACATTAACTGTCCAAAGACGCAGAGGCAGGGATGTTCTTTGAGGGAGGCATCAGCGGAGAACAATCCTCGATGACAGCGTGTCTGATCATGAGGTGCAGCCTTAGATCTTTTTCCTTTTGGAGCATCTGTGGAGCAAGTTGTTTGACACTTTCGAAACATACATGACAGTGTAATGAATAAGGCCTTACCTGTTATGCATCTTAAAGAGACCAATCATTAATTTAGCATATTCAACTTACATTCTCTCACACCTAAGAGGTTGTTAACATAAATACTATATTTATATATATATATATATAAATTATGTTTATGTCGCCAAATGCATCCGTAAAGGACCCATTAACATGTTGTGTGTAATAGCATGTAGTATACTTATTTGACCAAGCTTTTGTTGTCCTGTGTGCATGTAAAGAGGGGGCCTCTTACACTTATGCTATGGTATCATTTAACATTTATTTTTTATTTTAAATAATACAATAAATATACTACAATAGAACATTGGCTTTGGTAGAGTTACAAGTTCATCATTTTCCCTCAACTTCACAATTGTGGACATGACCTTTATTCATCCGTACCATTAGAAAAGGGATGTTTCATGATGAATAAAATGTGGACTAGAGATCATGTCACTACAAAACAGCAAGAGAAAAAAACATTACAATTTCATGCATACAGATAGGTTTTAATGCTTCAAAAGACATACAAGAGTGGATGGCCACAGTAAACTTGAATTTATTGACATAAAAACCAATATAACTTCTATCCTTTTATCCTTACACAGGTTTGACAAAGACTGTGAAAAACAAACAAACAGACAGACAAACGGAAATCTACAAAATGAAAGGAAACAAAAACAATGGCAGCATCACTGCTGGTTCTGGACATTTACAAAAATGTTGTTTCTCCTTTTTCTTTTTGAGAGGAAAGTGTTAAATTTGGGTGTACTGCATCACAATGAAAAATAAAGCCAAAGATCTACAAGCATATTGAGTTATCTTAACAGAAATGGTTCAAGTCACATATTTAAAGATTTAAAAAACAGAAAACCTATGTATGAAGAGCGGTAGAATTCTGTGGTAGATACTAGTGGTCATAAGCATAGAGAGTGCATAGTTTAAACAAAGAGCATAATTACAATAAGGGCAAAAACAAAAGACCAACAAGCAATCTTTGATGCTGCATGAGCCAACGCTTTCATCTGATGACCTGCTTCTACTGTGAGAACAAATACTTTTCAAGTTGTTTCCCATTTAAAGAAAAAGATTTCAAGCCACCATGGCCCTTAAAGCTATATTAATATACCTGAAAACCTTTGGTGGAAGCGTTTAGGGTTTCATACACCAAACAAAACTTATCCCATATCCCTTTTTGGATGCTTTGGCCCAATCACAACATGTCCACTTCTCAACTTCATCAGTTTGATGTGGCACAGATGATCCAACACCAAGAGCCATGATGCAGCTTCTTAGAGCAATGATATGCAAAGCCAGCAGCACCATCTTTCCTCTCGTTATTCCAACATTTGTACAAGTTTGTGCAGTCCGCTGAAGCAGGAGACAACATACGCCGCCATGCTGCACTGATCTGTGAGTGGATGTGTAGAGAAATGGCATGCAAACACCACTGCTGAACATTTGAAGAAAAACAAGTAAATAGATGCAGCAAAGATCCACCTGCGTCGGATGTGGTGGTAAAGAGTCAAGGGGGCTGCTGGCGGTGGAATATTATCACCACACATTTTCTTTCATTCAAACAACACAAATTAGAAAAACACATACTGTAGCACCACAGAAGAGAGAAAATAGCACCTAGGATTTGATTTCTTTGTGTTTTCATTTCAATGTGACATCACTTCCCATTGCATAGTCAGATAGATGTGTATTTGAAGAAAAAAAAAATAGAAGCTGTTTATTAAGTTAATAATATTAACCACCAAGCTGGGTGTTCTGTTCAGAGGGCACAAAAGGAGGAATGTATTTTTTGTGGTCGTTCGTTATGCAAATCACATAATATCACATAGCTTGTTTTCGTCTTTTATTTCCATTCTGTTCTTAAATTACAACAAGGTGTGCTCCACAACCGCAACAAGACAGGACTTCCCAATTTGTTTCTTTTGAGTTTTTTTAATTTACAAGTCGAATTTCCTCACTTTTGATATATTTCTACCATTTTCTTTTTTAGATGTTACCCCTGTATCCATCGTATCCTACCTCACAATGAAAAGGTCACATGCATGTTTTGAAGCCAGAGGCAATACAAATTACCATGAAAAATATACAGAATGTACTTACAAACATAAAAATTATTTATATATATTTATATATATATGGTCCATTCCAAGGGAATGGGGAGAGAATTATGCACAAACAAAGCTCCCGTAGTGAATGAGCGAACAAAACAACAAAGGACAAGTGGAATAAGCCGGGGAGAGGCGGGAAAACATGAGATCAGAACTGAAAGGAAAACAAAGAGCCAAATCAGATGGAGTCCGTGGCAAATGCAGCGAGCGTCTGGAACGGTTGGAGCTCTCAGGGTCGCCTTCCATGTCTAAATCTAAATGGAGAATGGTGGCATGGGGCTAGGGTTGTTTGTGTAGAAGGCAGGATCTGACATCCAGTTTCAAAACGTGCATGTGATGGAGAAGGCACACTGAGGTTTCAAGGTTATTTTCCTCTATTCCTATAGAATTTCACTTGATTTCATTTTTACTCATACTTGTTGCTTTATGGAAAAAAAAGTTACTTTTTTACAAATAGAATTGTCCTATTCTTTTTCAATAGTTTTTTTTTTTCTCTGAGAAAAGAAATATATGCTTTTTTTTCTCCATTTGTTCAGTAAACAGTCTTAGCCGATGAAACAGACGGGGCCCACTTCAAATCCAAACTTCTGCGCGGAGCCGCCAAAGTCGTTGAACATAATGTCCACAATAGGCACCTGCTCCACCTTTGGCGTGTTGATCTCAAGTACTGTCTTTTCATAACCCTTTTTCAACTGTGGAAGAGAGAAGAACACAGCAGGAGCGAGAGTTAGTGAGGAATAATAATTTCTTCAGAATAAAGAAGATCACACACTCTTTTTGACTGAGCCTCATCAAAGACAACAGAAACATAATTATCAAAGGATCCCCCCTCTCTCTTTGACTTACCGCACAGCCGTCGACCACTGCGCGGATGTAGGGGTTGTTATCGTAAGACATCTCCTCATCGTTGGAGCCCAGGAAGCGGATGGCCTTGTCGTAGCCGTCCTGCTCCTGGTCGTGCCAGGCCACCGACTGGTAGCAGTTGTACGTCATGTTCTGTCTGGCAGCCGCGCTCAGCAGCCGCATGAAGGTCATCTGGACCACGCTGACGGGGCTACCCTCGGCATCCACATAGGAGAGCTGCGGAGAGGAAACCAGATGGCGTTGAGCATCGGAAAAGTTAACACCAAGAGAAGGGACCAGTGTGAGGAACTGAGGGGGGGTTATAAAGATTCATTGAACACATCATCATGTCTGCGCTGTGCACTGTTTCTGTCCTTTGGGAGCCATTTTGATTACATTTATGACTAGTAATTAGTATTCCTGTTTTAGTGCTGTGTTTGGATTTATAGGACGTATTTCTTATTGATAAGTGTTAGAAAAGGACGTGTCATCCGAGGATACAGAGTTAATATACAACCATGTTCTGGGAGAGCACAGACCGAACTAACAGAATGAGATTGTTTGTATGTATCAGAATAAGAATCAAGTGTATTGCCAGGTACGTTTACACATACTAGGAATTTGCTTTGCTGTCTGGTGGTGCGAACATAAACAATCTAATGTTATCTGATCATAAGAGGATGAGCTTAATATATTACATTATTATTATTATTGTCAACAAATCCCATACTTTACGACTTACCTACCGTGGTTTTACACTCAGCTTTAAGCTCTATTAATCCCTTTTTAAGATTTAAATCTTTAAAAGCAGGGTGCAATATAAAAAAAGATACATCTTAATTTATTCTCAGTGGGGATATTCAGAAAGACAGAAATAAATACAGCTAAATGAAGAGAGAAACTCATGGTACACTAACTAAACTAAAATAGAAGAACCTACAGTATACGGCAGCATGTTGAGACAAATGACATGGTACAGTCCATACAAAAAGTCATATAAAATATCCCTATCATTTAAAACTGGCTGATTTCCTTGACAATGAAACAGCTGCGTTATTCACTTTAAAGCAAATGTTGAAACAGGTATAAAAGGTGACTTTGTTGGAGAATATTTCCACCTGCAGAATGGCACTACTGGTGTACAGTATTTAGGATTGATTTTAAATTACCCACAGTGCCCCTGTTCATGTTAATGTCAGCCAGTGCAACTGTGAGTCTCACTGGTGCATGTAATGGAGCTCTGTTTGTATAATTACCTCATTAGTGGTTTTGCGCTTTTTATGTGGATTTGTTAACAATAAAAAATATAAAAAATGACCCAACCTTAGGTAATTTTGTAAAAATGGGAAAAAGTCTCTAGGGTAAAGATGAGAGTGAAAAACAGTCCTTTTTCTTAAATGCTGATGCTAGAAGCATAACTAAACTCCTCATTTAAATGTTGATTTGTAATTATGAAAAATATGTATCTATCCAATATCAGTAAATGACGGTAAGTGCATACAAATGTACTTATCTTAATAGGGAATATGTTGCAGTAATGCTTTGCTAATTGCCTTGTAATCAACCTAGAATTAACCTACATTTTGACATGATAAAGGAAACAAATATTATCCTCTAATCCGATTGTAGCTCTTATCATAGCTTAGCTTGTTATCATAAATGAGAAGACGGAGGACTGTGAACCAGTCACGGTTCAGCTACATGTCCACATGTGACTATCTACATACCAACCATCAGGAATCCATTAGATCCACAAAGTGGCTTCGCCTTTCAGACAAACAGGACTGACTGAGAGTGGAGGACATGCAGCGTTCACACCATGCAGCCGAGCAGCAAACCGTCTGAGTCTGGACGTCTTTCTTGACTTGTTGTTCACACACACACACACACACACACATGCATATACAAACCCAGAGTACCGACACTCTTGACATGAACAAAGGGAGATAATCATCCTCTTCATTCAAAGATGCTTTGTCTTCTTTTTTTGCTGTGAATTGTACATGCTATTGATGAAGTAACACGTACAAAACACTATGTTTGTATTCATTTGGATTTGCTGCTGTGAACATGTATTTGTTCATGGCCTCTCTGTGGCCATATAGTGGTTATTAATGTGTGTGTTGTGATTATAGTAGCCTTGTCTTTGTTTATATTTTGACTTGATTAGATTTTGTCATTTTGTTTTCTTTCTTGTTTTTATTTCCTTTTTATGGTTTTGCTGTTTGAACAATAGGTTAGGACCCCCTTGACCCTAACATGAATCCTAAATAAAGACATTTCAGTTAAAAATGTTGTGCCAAATGTTGATTTAATTAGCTAATGAATCACTAGATATAAACAATGAGGCTTGCAATATGTCTGAGTGTCGGTATGTGGCTCATCAAAGTGCCGCTGCTCTTCTTCCTCAGAGCGGCCGGGTAGTCCCATGCATTTCTGACCTACCCCGCCACTCACCCCCCCCCACCAAGGCGCAGCGTGTGGATCCAGCCCAACATCGCCAGGGAAACATTACCTCTTTATCGTCACAGGCGCAAGTCAACAGTGACTGAATACCCAGAAGCCCCTGGGTGGTGACTGAGTGCCTGACCTGTTTGACTCAGAGCTGCTCCGCCGGATGTAAGTAGTGTTTAAGAGAGACGCTGAGAATGTGAGTGCAGCTGAATGGCTGCAGCAGGGAGGGAGTGACACTAATCCCCACCCCCCCCCACCCCCCTTGTGGAGTATGGATGATCTGCTAAGGCGTCATCTTTGACTAAAAAAATAAGATGTGTAAAGGAGAGAAGTGTCCCTCTCAGGTGTTTTTAAATCGACTTAGCATGGATATCACTTGTTGAGTCACGGGTCGAGGCACGCAGTCACGAGGAGATGCTCTCTGAATGTAGCAGAGGTGTGCCAGAGTAGTCAATACATTTAAACAGTAGGTTTTCCATTTGTTAAACTCCATTAAATGCCAAATATTACCTTTATACTCCACAAACCTCTCCTTCATTTCCTCGTGAGAGCATCACCTACCTCTTATTGTCTGACTGCAGGTGATTGCAACTTGTTTGGAGTCATGCACCACGATGAAGTAAACACCAACAAGCAGGAGAACGTACTTTGTAGAGCAGAACCAGAACCATGCAGAGCCTCAGGAACACAGAGCCCCGGCCGGAACCAGGACTCTGGGGACCGCAGGCAGGGCCACTTACCAGGGAACCTCTCTTGTAGTGACTATACCATGTGCCTGGCGAGTCTTTGGGCCATTTTGCCATTTTGCTCTGTAAAATATAAGAGGCGTTCAGGAAAGGGAAAAGGACTTGGGAAGTCAGGAGTCTGGCTTACCAGTTTACCACGTTTGAATTCACTGAACCAGGAGCCGGGATTCTCCTTTACCCAGGATGTGAGCCTAGCCTGGGGGCATGAGCGACAGGAGGGAAAAACAGCAGTGTTAAAGAGAGGAAACACATCTGACAGAAACACATCCTCGCTTTTCTTTTTCTCCTCCCCTCTTCCTCCTTCTGCTTGTCCTTCGAGGAGTCTTCGGGACCTGAAACAGCATTCAGCAGGATCAACCAGACCAAGCGGTCCAGGGAAGAACATAATAGCGAGCCATTATGCCATTTTGTATAGTACAAACTGTAGCTGGCAGCGAGTTGCTGCTGAGAAATTCATGAGTACACAGTGATTAATTAAGAAATGATCGCCTGCGAGGGAGCTCTTATACCTCGGCCTCCATCCCTGCTGTTCGGTGTTAGTGTGTGCAGCCATGGTGCACTAACTTTGTTATGCCATTAAAAGCTGTGATGTGGCCAACAGGGCACGGCTCTAATGATCCCAGCCGTGACAATGATGAATTTGACTATAAATAGATAGCAGGGTTTGATATGGAACTGTCATTGATAGCTTAATGCGTTAATGACTGATGAGCCGGGGATCACTTATCGCTGGGAGATGGCATACATTAGACCCATGCCTGCCTTCAAGGTGACATTCAGTTGCTTTCAATGGAGTGGACAAAAGTTTTCGTGACTTTATCTGTTTCCAAAATCCATTAGCATGTGTCTGCTTTTCTGTACAGTGCGTGGACATTATGTACTCCTATGATAAAAGTGCCAATCCGAACGCACGTGGGTGCGTTCGTAGGGCTCTGCACGGAGACTGACAGGCTTTTTCTTTTCACCCCTCCACACAAATGAGAGCAGTCCGTCACCGGCGCTCTATAAAAAGTCTGCTTCATTATTCTAAGCTTAAGCAAACTCCTGCTCCTCTGAGGCTCGGTGAGTGGGATCATTAAAACGGCTGTAGCACTGTACTATGACACAACCTCCACCCGTCAGAAACACTGTTCCCAATGTTTCTCCTCTCCTCCACACACTCTTGCATAATGAACTGACAATCTCCTCCATGTGTCTGTCAGCTGCCAAAGGGTCTACGGGTTCTTAATGGCATTCTAAAAATGGCACTGAGACAACAGTATGGATTGGCATGTGTTTAAATGAGGGCGTTTTCACCCTAAGGTTATCAACCGTCAAAACTAAACTGAGACTTAGCAACATCACCTGGTCCCTTGTGGGAAATGCAGGGAGAACTGTTCTCCCACATCCTCTTGGTAATCTCATGGAGGCTAATTACATACATGACTTAGCACAATAGAATCACTGTTGCAAACTAGCGCTGTGTTGAGATGTGGGGGATATTTATACTCAGTCCCAGATGTGAGGAAAATCATACACTTATCTGGAGTTTTCAGCTTGTGCTCGTCTGTCAATCAAATCACAAACTGGAGGATTATTATAATAATAAAATGTAGTTCCTTTCTCTTTTTCATTACACATCATGTTGCTAGCACTAATCCAAAAGCTGCCTGTCTGTTTTCTGAGTGTGTGTGCAGGTGTTTGTGTACGCAGAGCCAGACTTACCCCTTCAGACTTCTTATCTGGGAAGATGCAGCTCTCTCCTCCTGCTGTGAAGTTGCAGTAAACCTTGAAGGAGTCCCGAGAGCAGCCCTGGTTTGGATCAATCCAGTACTCACCTTGAGGAATGGAGACAGAGGGAGAGCAATTATTGAGAGGTACACGATTTAAAGTCCATACTGAACTCCATCGGCTGGTCAATATAACAATACCCTTCAAAATGTATATTCTATGGTTATCGTTTGTTTAGTAGCAGTCTATTATAGTGTTTTGTACTCCATAGATTAACTGTATTCTTTATATGCATATATCTACTGTTTATTTTTTTATTTTGTACATGCTGCTGTCTCTGTTTCCCAGTTTTGGATTAATAAAGTATATCTAATTTAGTCAAATAAAATCTATTGGTTTAAATATATATATATTCAAAACGATAGGAAAATGTATATACTAAATGTATTTCTATCGCAATATAGGCTAGACCTATTATTTATTATTAATCATATTATTATATCTACGTTTTTGGATAGAAAAGGGAAAGCACTAGATCCTTCCAAATGGATGCTGGAACTTTGGAAAGGTTGATATTTTTACTATAAAAATAACAAATAATACATTATTTATTTTCTGCCTATTGACTTAACCCCCCTTTGTTTCCCCCGACCTTTAAGTGAGGGTCATGCATTTGGAGATGTGTATTCTACTGTATTTGCAGTGTTTCATATAAATCTGGCTTGAAGCTAGACTGAGGCTTTCAGGAATACAACAGAGCTAAAATGTGCATAGCCTTTGGACAGAGCCCATTTCCTTTCATTTCTAGAGAGCTGCTGTGTGATAACGGCCGTTTCATTTCAGATCAATTAAAAGCCGTGGCGAGGGAGGGGAGGACGAAACAATGGGACCTCATGCCTCATTTCAGACGTGTAATACAAACCATCGGGGAAGTCGGGGGTGGCAGAGCTGCAGGTCTTTACAGGTACGCGCCGGGTTGCTCTGCGTTCCCATCGGATGCTTCATCTGCTCGATCTCCAGCTTCAGGGAGTTGAGCGAGCCAAAGATTTCCTCATGCCGTCTTCGTAGTCCTTGTAGTTGGTATCTGCAGGCATGTCGTCCATCACCTCGCTGGCATCGATGTTCCTGCGAGTTCTGCCCTTCACGTTGGACATCATGGGGAGGGGGTGGATGACATCGCCGGGGGGGGGCCCTGTGATGGGGTGAGGAAAGGAGGGGAGACAAATGCCAGTCAGAGATAAGGGAGGAGATTATACAAATGTCTGGAGATAATGACTCACACTGAAGGATACGTTATGAAATGATGATTGAAAACAATTCAGAAGTCCTTGACTTACAGGTTGGCCAGGAGGTCCAGATGTACCGGTCTCTCCCTTCGGTCCAGTTTGACCCTGAACAGGACAAATGAAATGATTTTGTATGAGTGTTGTGATTCACAATTTTGAACAATAATACTCTCATTTATCTTGAATCAACACGGAAGACTTCTCTTTCTGCCTCTGCCTTTTATTAAATCAAATAATAACTGAAATCTTACACTGCACTGTATCTTTTATTCTTGTATTTTATATCTGTATACTCTATTTTAGCTTGTTTTTTCTGTTTTTATTGTCTGGGCTTTTAAGTGAAGTACCTATATTTTAAAAAGTCATTTTCTAATGTGTTGCTTTTGCACCATATTTTAATGCTTTAAATGTTTTCATGCTTTATTTTCTAAATCGATTTAAATTGCCTTGAGTTGATGTGCTATATAAATAAACTTGTCCCGCTTTGCCTGACAAATGAAGTAGTGTCATTATGGCCCACTAGCAAATGCAGGCATCAAATATAATGCTTTTCAAAATGAACTGAATGTAGCAAATGAGACATAGTTTTATGTGAATACATGCTAATTTCTGGCTGCTGCAGATGTTTCATTTGAAAGCTTTCATCTGCTTAGTAATTGTTACTTATTGGATGCACATTTCTGTGAAATACTTACAGATGACCCTTTAGCTCCTTTAGGACCAGATGGACCCTGAAGACAGAAATGGAAGGAGGAATCAATATTAGCCCAGGCATTACAAGCTATTCACTTACACACACACAGTAGTACAACATGTATGATGAGTCTTACAGGTAGTCCAGGGGGGGCCGAGGGGACCGAGAGGACCTGAAGGACCGGCAATACCCTAAAGGACAAAACAGAGAGTGTGAATCCATAACGGCTTTGTGAAAACAGAGGAAGCTTAAACATGATGCAACTGTTTTAACTAGAATGAGGGATCGCGACAACAGTTTGCCTGTGCCCAAGTTAATAAAACACCAAAGAAGAAGAAGATTATTGTTACAAATACAGATCAGAATCAAACAATAAAACATATATCAGTCCTAAACATGATTCATTTCCCTCAATTTTGACTGTTTTATTTGACTATGTAGTTAAAATGAAATGTTTATCCTGCAGAAGTTTACTGTCAGAAAAGATCAATCAAGTTTCTTTCTTCCCCTTCCTTCTATCTCTATTTACTACAACTTCAGTTACTCATTCTTTTAGACTTCATGTGGTATCAGAAAGAACACAGTTATTCTCTTCTCTCTTAAAGAACATTGTGTGGGCCTTTTAACGTGACTGCAGCGTCGTTTAGTTGACTCACATTGTCTCCCTTGGAGCCATGTTGTCCTGGGGGGCCGGGCAGACCACGGTCACCCTTCTCTCCCTGTTCTCCTGGGGGTCCGATAAGACCAATAAGCCCAGGATGGCCCTGAGGGTAGAGAACAACACACACACATATTATCAATACAGCAGTCAATAATACAGCAAACATTAATAACACATCTATCTGGCAGAGGCGCTGATAATTAGGGTAATGATTGGATGGCTGGAGGCGAACAACAGATCTAATCAATCTGTTAGTAAATGGGTCCATTAGTCTTAGTGTTAAGCTTGTGCTATACAAACATTCAGCTGGACAGGCGGCTCACCTTTTCTCCTTTAACGCCAGAATCTCCTTTCATACCAGGTAAACCAGGAGGACCCTGTGAACATTGAAAAAGAATACATGTTAAAGCTTCAGCTCAGATTGTACATATTATGTGAGTTCAAAGGCCAGGAGCTGCTTTCTACTCACCATGGGTCCCGGAGGTCCATCTGGGCCTGGAGAACCAGGAAGACCTTGCTCTCCCTGCAAAGAAATACCAATTACAGCGTGTTCGTACTCGGCTCATGAGAAAACACGTCCCTATAAATAGCCCGGGCCCTTTACAGTATGTTCAGCAGTATATTGAAAAGCGTTTATGTGCACCTGCTCTGTAAGCTGTTTTAACAGCAACATCCAGATATGACTGTGATAAATGGGTGTCGGTGAGAATCACTTTACTTACAACTGGGCCAGGGATACCCCGCAGGCCTTCAGAACCGGGCTTGCCAGGTGATCCTTGAGGACCAACGGGGCCTGTCTTTCCTTGGGGACCTTCCAAACCAGTCTCTCCCTTTAACACAAAAACAAAAATAAACACAAACATTAGATTCTTGCTCATTTCCTGGAGACTGGACATCGTTGGTGGAGGTTAACTGAAAAGAGATTATTGTTGAATGTGTTACCTTAGTTCCCTTCTCTCCTTGTCTTCCCTCAGGTCCTGATATTCCATGGGGGCCCTGGAAAAGAAAGATGAGAACATTTTAGCTTTAGTAAATTGATATTGATAACATGAAGCAACGACAAGAGAGACTTTACTCACTCTCTTTCCTGGGGGTCCAGAGGGACCAGACTCTCCAGTGGGTCCAGGAGAACCCTATGTTTTAAGAAATGAAAATATCATTTATTTTGTGATTTCAATGGCAACTTTCTTAAAAAACGATTATTGTTCGGCACATTGGTGCACAGCACTCACAGCTTGACCAGCCTCTCCGTCATCTCCCTTGTCACCAGCGGGTCCATCTAATCCCTGGATAGGAGATAAAGAGCCTCAGTTCTACTGCCTTGCATCAAAAACACACTGTAAGGACAATATTGCACTTTTTATGAACTCATACGTACAGCTGCACCGGGCTCTCCAGGGGGACCAGGGTCACCAGGGAAACCACTTGGACCCTGAAAATCAATAAAACTTACTTTTACAATTTTCAGAGAGAAAATAAAGTTTGATCACACAGCCTTTGTGTGGGGTTACATCACTTATAAGAGAACAATGGTTTTTCTGAAGTAGGGTAGAAAAAGGCTTACGGGGCTTCCTTTGGGACCGTCATCTCCAGGGGGACCCTTAGGGCCGGGGGGGTCCTGATGTACCAGCTGGACCAGACTCTCCCTTCTCTCCTCTCTCTCCTCTTGGACCCTGGACAAAAACACAGTCATTGAGTTATTCTTATTCATGAATGATAGTGGAGAACAAATGAAAACTTCATAACAACATGTTATAACATTATACTTTATGCTCTTTACAGATAAACTGATTGGTGGAAACAAAATGATTGGTCCTTTTATTTTTAGGATGGACTTATTACGGCTGCAACTGATTGTTTAGTTAGTTCAATGGATTCATCTTTTTGTCTTTTAATTGTCAGAAAATAGTGAAAAATGTCAAATCAATCAATCCACTTTCAATTTGTCAGTCCAAAACCCAACAATATTTAATTTATCAAGAGACTGAAATACATTTGACAATTAATGAATGATCAAAAAAGTTGGCAAACGTTTTCTTTCTTGTGTGACGAATCGATAAGTTAACCAATCATTGCAGCTCTAGAACTAAATCATGTAAATATGGAGGAAGAAAACCAGGTAACTCACTGGTCCTCCGAGTTCTCCCTGAAGTCCGGGCACTCCTGTTTCTCCAGCAGCTCCCTGATAAGAGAATGAAGGGGGGGGATATTAGAGGGAGAGAGAGAGACACATACATGATCCAGAAAGTGATTTGTTGATCCAACTTGGTTCCAAAAACCCCATCATTTACAGCAGCCCCCACTGTCCCGGTGCCCTTGTCACCCATATGGGTATAGAAAGAGATGACACAAGAGATTTCAATCCATCAAGTGCAGAAAGATCGGGAGGCTGGAGCCAGGGCGGGCGCTGACCTCGCTCTTCTCCCTGGACCCTGCCCATATATCTTGTCCTCGTCCCCCTGCCTTATTGGATAGTTGCTCTGTTGAGTCACCTATACAGCGGGCACTATCGTTATTCACTGTCACATAAACCTAGCGTCCTCCTGCTGGGCTTTACCGCAGAATCAGCCTGCCACACCTGCTTAAGGGCTGAATATGAGCTCATGTCATATCTGGGAGGGGGGCCAATCGATAGCAGAGCTCTGCAGGGCCGACGCCAAGCTGAGCGGCGATGCGCTGTGATAAGCATATCCACATTTTCTCAAGCAAGAACAAGAGCTCTGTATTGTCAGCTGATACTCTGAATTAGTGTCTGGATGCCTTCCAACGCAGCTCTTGTTCATGTCAGGAAATCCACTCTAAGCAGTTGCTATGCCTGTTAAAAGCATGACTGATCCTCCTGTATTAGAAGCTTGTCTTTATGCAATGTTGCATCCAAGAAGCTGTGCACAGGCTTCCACAGCATCCTCACAACAACCTGCTGACGACAGGGAGGCCAAAAGCATGAGACAGCTGCTCGTCACAGATATTTCACGGGGATGTGTTTACAGAAAAAAGAAGCCTGAGCTCATTTGCTTGCCAGCTCTCTGCGTTGGCCAACAAAATGCCAGATCAGCTAAAGAGCGATTAGCCAGAAGACCGCTGTGTTTGTTTGCAGCGGGGAAGGACAGGCTATCCTCGGGGAGATTACAAAGGAAGCCAAAGGTGATTCTATTGACTGAACCAGATAAAACAAATCACACTATCACTACAGAGAGAAGGTGGTGAGAACAGAGCTGCAGTCCAGCGCCAAAGTAGGCCTTTCATAATGAAAACACAGCAACACATAAAAAGAGCTGATTTTATTGTGTTGCGTTTAAATAATGCATTTATTTTCCTGCAAGTAAAGTGCCTTTGAGTTGTAATTCTTACTCCCTCAACCCAGCAACTGTACTGTCGGGGATGGCAGCACGTCCACTAGACTCGCTGTGCGTCTGTCACACTGCGGCAGGGAAATATAATCGTGTCTTATTTAAAAGGGTATCATATAAATAGGCATGGGAAATATGAATGGATGCAGAAGCCTTTTTAAAAAGAGGTATCATCCACAGTCTTTACCGCGGATCAGTCAAC